>NC_051430.1:33582744-33593197 GCF_001649575.2 Kryptolebias marmoratus
TATTTGGGGTTATTTTGGTTAAAGTTGCGGGAAAGTTGCAGTGTTTTGGGCAAAGTTGCACAAAGTTGCGATTTTGCGGGGTTTGCTTGATTTTGTGTTAATAGTTGCGATCGCAACATCGTGAAATCCTGGAGGGTCTGAATATTGTGAGATCTTGCAAGATGTATTAACGCTCAGAGTATGTGCTGGGGATGACTCTCAACTACTGCCACACTAAATTTGAGCTCAGTAGCCTTAAAATGCCTATGTTATAGCCATATTTGTGTTTGCTAAGACCAGTTATCTGTGACGGCCATCTTGAATCAGGTTGACTTCAGATTCAATCAGCTGTAGGTTCCAATGATTGATATCCTGAAAGTTTCTTTACAATCCATCCAGGGGTTCATGAGCGGCTTTGTTCACAAACACACACAAGCTGCGACAAACTTATCATTGATGTGCATTGTGGAATTAGACAAAACCAAGCTTTCACTTAAACAGATTTAATCATAAGAAGAGCAGCAGTTCTGCATATATAATCTAAATGTTGTGGAATAGAAGGCCTCGTATTTATTCTCCCATGCTTAATTTTATGTTTGATTATTATATCTTAATCTGATTTGTGTTTATCACCATTTTATATTTAGCCACCATTTAAAAAGCTTTAACAAGTAGTTGTTTAGTTTATCTGGAAAGAGAGGGATGTGTGAGAAGCCCTGGATTTGAGCCATGGTGCCAGAAGTTGCCCTTTGACCTCCAGAGAAGAGGGACATCCTCTGAAGGAAGCATTAAAACCAGACAACATCCTTTGTTTCCTCAGACAGTCTTTGCTGACACTTTGAGGTGATGTGTTTTCCCACATTTCATTTGAGGATTGTCTCCCAAATGCATTTGGTTTTATCTTTGTAATAACCGGTGTTTTCTCTCTGCTTTTGGTAAAATAAATATTTAAATTTAAGGTATTGTCTCCTTCCGGTCTCTTTCCATCAACCAACTCGGGTGAGGTGAAGGAGGAGGAATGCAGGTGAAAATCCTTACCTCACCAGCATGCTTTTAGTTAGTTAGTTAGTTAGTTAGTTAGTTAGTCAGCTGTGTCCTCAGAAGTTGCTGGCCGGTCCGTGCGCTCTGTCTCCCCCTGCTGGCCGGTCCGTGCTCTCTGTCTCCCCCTGCTGGCCGCAGCTGCAGCTGCACGTCTCTTCATTATTTTCCACTCAGCTTCTCGCAGTTTAAAATGGCGGCGTTGAGCAGCGCCGAGTCCCCACCGCCCGTCTTTAACGGAGACACCACGGAGCTGGATCCGGGCAGGGACCGCGGCTTCGAGGAGCTGGGCGCAGGCTTGGACCCTTCGTGCTCACCGGGGATTCCCGGAGGTCCGCACGATGAGGAGGTATGAGCCTGCTGCGGAGGGAGGAGGAGGAGGGTGGGGGGTGTGAAGCGGGGCTTAGCTTGTCTCCGAGCGGGGCTAATTGGATGGAAACGTTCAGGAAACGCCGTCCGGAGCGCGGGGCGCGGGTGCGGTGCCGGGTGCGGGGCGACGCAAACGGAACGGGACCGGTGGTTGCGCTGTGAGCCACAGCCAGGCCGCGCGCAGGGCCTCGGGTTTTAGTGATGTGACGGACAGAGGAGAGGAGCCGGGGAAGGAAGGTTCTGTTTGGTTTAGGCCTGCTTTCCTCCGCTCGGTCTTGGCTCCGTTTTCAGCCTGGCACTGCAGCTCGGACACGCGCACAAAGACGCGCAGTTCCGGCGCTTTCTGACGCAGTGAGCGGGGAAAAGTTGCATTTTCACACATCGTTTCGGGCTGAGGCTCTGCACCTCGCACAGGTGATGATGATGATGATGATGATGGAGGAGGAGGCTGGAGGCTGAAGTCATGCTCGTGATGTTTGTGGGAATAATTTGCTGCTTTTATTAGCTGGTCTACAACACACACTCCATCCCCGTGTTCAGGTCAGAGGCCTCAGCAGAGCCTCAATCAAACGCCAAGATGCTTCCAAACTTCAGAATTAAAGGCCCAGCATTCACTGAAGGAATGCATATCACCCGCCACCTGCTGAGACAGAGCTTGAAACTGAGATCATCTTAGAATGATAAACTACAGAGCGTTGGTCAAGCCCTATAATTGTGAAATGGACTGAAATCTAGCCATTTCTGTGTTGGCTAACATGGACTAGCTGTGGCGCCCATCTTTGATTGGGTTGACTGCAGAAGTTAATCCGATAGAGATCTAATGATTACTTCCTGAGAGGGTGACTCCAATCTGTCCTGTAGTTCATGAGATATTTTGCTATAAGTGACTGGAACAGGGCAGTGAGGAGGGGGGGGTCAAAGCCAGCCCACCCCAGTTATTGTTAAGGGAAGATCGACGATGACACAGTAACTTTATCGTTAGTTTTTAACAAATGGTTAACCACAGGGAGAATCACCAAACTGAGTTTGTGCATTTTGTTTTGAAAATGATATGATTGAGATGTCCGTCACATATTCTGTGTGTTGTTGACAAGATGTTTTATGACTCCGATAAATAAGGCAAAGTATTTGTTGGGAATGACTCTCAGCTAGCAACACACCACGTTTTGGCTTACTGTCTGTAAAACTGACGGAGTTACAGCCATTTTAGTTCTGGCAAAGGCCAATTAGCTGTGATGGCAAAGAGTCAAAGTTAGTTGTGTTGTACATCAAAGGGTTACTTTCTGAAAAAAATCCTTAAAAGCCATTCAATTTGCACGACAGACAAAAACATGAGTATTTAGTTCTCTGCTGTGACTTCTGCAGCTCTTGGTCCTAATTTAGGACCCTAAAATGAATTTTCCCCATTTGACTTTGGCTGGAATTTCTAAAATCTTTGGATTTCCAGAGGGCTTATCCTCTTCAGGCCTTGGCACTTCACTTTTTCGTTGTCCAACAAGGAAAACGGATCTTGTGCGACCAGTATGTGGTATGGAAGACTGTCAGTTACTACATTTTAGCTCAGTTCAGTGTCCCCACCCCTCGTTATCCAACTGAAATAAGACCACTCAGTAACTGATCCCAATACATAAAAGGTAGACTGTTCCTTTGTCATTGTGTTTACATTCAACAAAATTTGATGCACTATGAAATTGAGCTTGTATGAAAATATAGTGAGATAAAAATATTTTTAAATTTGTATAAAAACTACAGAAATTGCATTTTTTGTGACAATGCAGTGCGATTGCTGGGTTCTGAATGACAGACAAAATGTGTTGAAATTGAGCTGAAATTAGAATAATTCCAATTAAAGTAACAAAGCACTGACTAAAAGCTACACGTTTGCATTTCCTTGCTGTCTTCTTTGCATAAGTATTTTTGAACCTCTTTTTCTCTGGCCCTGTTCACCTAACTAACTACTTCAGCATTTTAATTATGAAATGTTCAGCTCATTCAGGAGATGGGTGCTATGACTTTTAATTTGATAAACCTTTTTACTTTTCAAAACATTTAACTTTATTTATATTTCCCATTAAAAAACAGAAATCTCTTAACATCTTTCAGAAACATTGATCTGTTTGAAGTCTATTTCAGTATACTTCTAATACTAGTTCTACTACTGCTAATTCTGCTAATGCTAGTTCTACAAATACTAATGCTACTTAGCTTTTTTTTTTAGCAATCATTTTGTTACTTTTAGATTTTGACAGTCTTGGGCTCATCTTGACACACAGTTTGGGTTCTGAAACCAATCTCCTTGAGAGGGAATGGGCCTATTTCCTTTCTGGAGTTGCTCAAGGTGAGAGGTGCTGGGCTGGGGTAGGGCTGGTTTGACACCTGTTGGCTGAAGTTTTCCCTGGTAAATGAGAGGGTAGCTTCCCTGCGCCTTCAGGTGAGGAAACAGGCTCTGACTGTTGTTTGTGCCTATGCCCCAAACTGCAGTTTAGAGTATCTATCATTCTGGGGTATCTGTCAATCTGCTGGGGGACTTTAATGTCCTTTATCCTTGCTAGAGTTCTTGAGGGGGCATTGGAGTTTGCCCAACCAGTCTGCGTGTGTTTTGTGGACTTGGAGAAGGCATTCAACTGTGTTCCCCAGATTTACCTTGTGGGGAGTACTCTGTGAGTATGGGATTGGTTGTTGATTGTTACAGGTCATTCAGTCCCTATACAAACTGTGCAGATGTCTGGTTCACATTGCTGGCAGTCAGACCTCTTCAAGGTGAGAGTTGTACTTTGCCAAGGCTGCCCATTTGGGTAGTGACCGAAAGAATGAAATTGCGGATACAGGCAATCGAAATGGGTTTTCTCCGCGTGGTAGCTGGGCTCTCTCTCTCAGGTGAGAGATGCCTTGGAATCCTCCTGGAAGAGCTGGAAAAGGTGGCTGTTCAAAGAGATGTCTGGGCTTTCCTGCTCAAGCTGGTACCTCCACGACTCAACTCTGGAACAAGCGGTAGATAATGGATGGATGGATGGATGGAAAATAGTCCAAAAGATGCTAAAGTAATTAGATGCCAACAAACATACAGGAGATAAAAAAAAGAACAGAAAAAGCAATAGTGTAAATACTGAATCAGTATTCACACAGATATAAATTATAAAAATATACTTTTCTAGCATACATCTAGCAGAGAACATACATTTCTATACACTCACATGAAATGCACACACATCACACACACTTATGCCCACTCGCTCATGTGCACATTTACCATACAAGCACTAAACCAAGAAAACTGGGTTGGTTTTAGCTCTCTCCCTATTATAGAGAAACTGACTGATTTAATCAGCAGATATTGGACAGGTTATTATACCCTGCTGGTATAATAACCTGTCTAAAGGAGAAGATGGAGAAGATGGAAGCCACTGACATCAAGACATGAAAGCTCAGAGGGCTTCACCCTAAGTCCAGCACCCTGAGACTGTAGAGGACAAGTGAGCATCAGAGCCACTATACAGGATGAAACAACCAAGATCCTGGAGAACATCAGGAAGAAAGACCCCAATGATGATCTGCTAAATGAATGTCTCAGGCAGCAGAAACCCAATGTGGAAGAGGAGAAAGAGGAACCATCATGGAAAGATAAGACCCTGCATGTCATGCACCATTGGCAGATTGAGGAAGAGGCTTATATCAACAAATCCTACCAGTGGCTAGAAAGGGTTGGACTGAAGGACAGACAGAGGAACTAATCATGGCAGCACAAGAGCAATGGAGGCCGGGGTCTATCATACCAGGCAGGAGCCAAGATGGAGGCTGGGTAGAGATGCCCCTGAAACAGTCCAGCACAAAATAGCAGGATGTGAGATGCAGGCAGGCAAAGTGTACATGGAACGTCATGACCAAGTGGCTGGAATAGTGTCCAGGAACATCTGTACGGAGTCAAGACTGTAAATTTCTACTTGTAAGACAGATACAAGCATCAAGAAATCACTTCAAAGCAGTAAACAAAGCTGCATTTTTAAATAAACGGGGACAAATTTGCCTGTGCCTGTTTTTGTAAGGGTGTCATCCTTTTTATCCATTTCCATTAGTTTGTTTTTGTTTTGTTTTTGTTAGTTTCGAGTTATTTCAGTGACCTGTGGGTTTTTCTTACTTTAACTGAAGGGTACAAATGAATTAGTCTGGTGTGTGTATTTGATAAAACGTGACGTCAGGAGAGGAATTTCCCACCTACATTGAATGTTCTCAGTATGCCTTGTTGGAACATTGCTTGGTGCCTGACCCATCTCTCTGCAACCCTGAATAAAATTAAATAAGTATGGAAAATAGATGGCTAGATTTTGCTTTTTTTGTTGTTGTTCATATGATATTTACATTAAAATAATAATAAAAAAAACCTAAGCTGTTCATACTAAATGTGGTTGAAATTTTACCTGAGATATTCATGACTAAATGAGGGCTGCATCTCGACTCGGGGATAAAATGACGTGTTTTTGTTCACTGAGGAGATTTTTACCAGTTGATTAAAGGAATTATAGCTGTTTTATTATTTCCAGTCATATTTTGAATGACAGCGGTCCAATTTGAAATCCTATTAAGACTACCTTAATGGATCAATGTGGCTTCTCTTTTCAGATCTGGAACATCAAACAGATGATCAAGCTGACACAGGAGCACTTGGAGGCTCTACTGGAGAAATTCGGAGGGGAACACAATCCTCCCTCCATATATCTAGAGGTATGAGCAGTTTAGTTTTAGTGAATCAAACTTCTGTAACGTCTCTGGATGTTTAGAAGCTCTTCGGTGTGTGATTCCGTCCCTGGCAGGCCTATGAGGAGTACACCAGTAAGTTAGATGCCCTACAGCGGAGGGAGCAGCAGTTACTGGAGGCTATGGGGAACAGCGCAGACTTCTGCTCACCGTCTCCCACACCGGGGCTGTTGGAGGTCAAGATGGGGGGCTGTGGAGGAGCTCAGGCCTTTTCCTTGGTCCCCAACACATTAGCTGTCCTGCAGACCCCCACAGACGCCGGTCGAGCCAACCCTCGCTCCCCACAGAAGCCCATCGTGAGGGTCTTCTTACCCAACAAACAGAGAACGGTGGTATGTTTGAATGCCTCCCTCACATATGAAATCCATTTTTTTTTTTCCCAACATTTGTTATTTTTAGACCCGAGCAGCGACAGGAATATTTTCTTCTGCACATACGAAGTGTAAAATATGACAAACTCACACTTCACTGTGTGAGTGACTTGTCTGTGGACAAGTTAACTGAAGTGTTAAGCTAAGGTTAGCTCAAATTAGCTGACATCGACGTGAGTTGGCTGACGTGCACGCATATATTTGGTTAGTAATGTGCGCGTTGTTTGGTTGAACAGCAGAAGCCTAGAGATAAAATCTGAGCTGATATGGGGGTTTTTGTCTTTGAGAAAAGATGTTTCATAAGCCTGAAAAGCATTAAACTGGCACTAGTTTGGCTAGCCATTAGCCTAGCCTGGACAAAGACATACTTTGTGCTCTATGACTGATGCGATGGTTAATAAGGTACGAACTATTAGACAGAACATCACTTCAAAGATGACTGTCAGGATAATAACATAGTTCAAATTTGTGAATGTATTGTAGTTTTTACAGAAACATCTGCAGACCCATAGTCATGGGAATGTTTCCTTTGAAACAAATGAAATAAATGATAAAATAAAGCTATGTGAAAGCAGTGTTTGGAACAGTGGTAAGAAGATTTTTCCATAGTGTTGGTTCACATACAAGATTTACAAAATACAGTAATCAGGATTGAAATTTAAACATGTACACCAGTAATGAAATCAGTTTTGATTCTTTATCTTTATATTTAAACATGCACGTCCTCTAGCATACATCAAGGAGTGCTGCAGCACCTTCTTCACCCTTACTTCCCATAGCCTTGCACAGACCGGAGGTCACATCATTTGTGTTTCACTGATTGATGTGGCTGAGTTACAGAGAGGGGAACTGACATCTGATCACAGTAACGACTTACTGCCAGGTGTGGAGGCTCTCAGTCAGAGCCGGCCTCTTGTAGTTGAGTCACCCGTGACGACTTGTTAGTGCCAGAGTCCTCAGAACTGTTTGGTCCAAAAGCATCTGTTGTAAGGGTTCAAGCTGAAGAAAGAAACGGTGACAAAGCAGCTCCTGAACCTTGTAATTTAAGCTCCGATTATCATTTTGATTCTGTGGAGATGAGACTCACTGCTCCTGTGTCTGAAGAGTTTGTTTCTATTAATCTGCTCCTTGTGTTCTTCTTGACGTATGAATAAGCAGATTGATAATGTGTGTCTCTCTGAAATAAACAGGAACGTCTTTAAACACTTTTTAACATCTCCATCAACTTAAACTTGGTAGCAACAGCCAGTTTCCTGTTGTTGGCCGTGTTGGTTCATTGATCAGTGTCGTGGTGTGTTCAGGTCCCAGCCCGCTGTGGGATGACTGTGAGGGACTCGCTGAAGAAAGCTCTGATGATGAGAGGACTCATCCCAGAATGCTGCGCGGTCTACAGAGTGCAGGATGGGTACGTGTCCCGGGAAAATCCTGAGCGAGACAGACACTGGAGCGGGGACAAAGGAAACTTTATTATCTTACTCATTGAGGACCTTAAATCTTTTTATCCTCTCCTCCTGAACAAACTGCTCCAGCTGTCTCAGGTTTGAAGGGTTCCTTCTCCAGATGTTTCAGCTCCTTCCACAGATGTTTTTGTTCTTTTTCTCTCGATGTGTTTGGGTCATTAGCCAACACTGGAAACGTGTCTCCCCAGTGTTGGCTCCCTGTTCGTCTTAGAATTGAGTTTTATTTTTATGTCTTGTCAAATTTTTAAATGTTTCTGTTTTTTGATTGTTTTTCATGGTCTAATGTGTTTAGTATTTTTTTTTACTATTTATTGTTTTGTATGCAGCACTTTAACTAACAACAGTTAGTTCTTTGTACCATATAAATAAACTGGATTTGATCTGATTATCCTGTTGAAGGGCCCCTGATCTGCAACTGACACGGAGCTTTTTATCTTTTTATTACTTTTGTCAGTTTCAAGTAGAGCTGCACAACATACGTGTTTGTAATATCAGTGAACACAATGTCAGGATCACAAAGGACATCTTAGACTGCAATAAATCCTAGGTCGTTATATTTCAGGTCGCATGCATCCATGTTCTGCTACTAATATATTTAGTTAATCCCATGGCCTCTCACTGGCCTTGATGCCCACACATGGTTTAGATCAGGGGCCTCCAATCCTGGTCCTGGAGAGCCACCATCCTGCATGTTTTCCTTGTTTCTCTGCTCCAACACACCTGATTCAGTGGTTAAATCACCTCTTCATGTTCTGCAGAAGCCTGTTAATCACCCATTGATTCAGATCAGGTGTGTTGGAGCAGAGAAACAAGTAAAACCTGCAGGATGGTGGCCCTGAGGACCAGGATTGGACACCCCTGGTTTAGATGGTAGTCACGACAGAAGAGAAAGCGTAGAATAATCAAAAATGTGGGTTTATTGCAATTGATATTAAGTTCTTCTACTATTGTGCAGCCCTAATTTCAAGTTATTTCATTGATCTTTGCAGGGGTTTTATTTTTTATCAAATGTGTCCACATCTGTCCCTTGAATCGTTGGTTTTTACACCTGAACCATATTGAAGTGTGGTATTGGTGCTTTCTGAACGCTGTAAAGAACAAATGAAACTGCTGCAGCAGGATGTGCTGGTTTTCTGCTGGAAACCATCATGGTTAGGGTTACCCGACGTGTTTTGTAGTGGTTAAACCAGCAGCAGCTTCGGGTTGCTAACAGTACTCACCACCTCTTCCACAATGCTTTCCACTTCCTGTTTCAGAGAGAAGAAGCCTATTGGCTGGGACACAGACATTTCCTGGCTGACGGGAGAGGAGCTGCACGTGGAAGTGTTGGAGAACGTGCCGCTCACCACGCATAACTTTGTAAGTGTTAAAACTGTAAAGGTGACTCACGTTTCTGCCAGCCACCTCATTTATGTTCTGATTTAGTTTTGTTTTTCTATTTTTTCCCCTTGGTTTAAAATTTAAATTTTCTTTTTTAGAATTTTTAAAGGCAGGCAGTTATGTTTTGGCCTTTGTGTGTATTTGTTTGTTATGAACCATTGGACAAATTATGCCGACAGTGACGATCATTGGATATAAATCTGTAACTAATGAACTTTTGGATTACACCTGGGTCAAGATGGCATGAAAGGTGGTGGGCAACATGCATTCCTTTCAAGACGACTTGGCCTTTAATCTATTTACATTTTGGCTTCTTCTAACATGCTGGGTTTCAGCTCTTGTTCTGTTTGTACCCGACAAAACAAATGGTTCATTCCAGACTTTGAGCTGCTGCGTTCGCTAATGAAACACAAAGAACTGGATTCAAAGCAGTGCTGAAACTACCGATGACAATGAACAGGTTCTAATTTTTCTAATTGTGTGTTTTTGTGCGTTTGATAGGTAAGGAAGACCTTCTTCACGCTGGCCTTCTGTGATTTCTGCAGAAAGCTGCTGTTTCAGGGTTTTCGCTGTCAGACCTGTGGCTACAAGTTTCACCAGCGCTGCAGCACCGAAGTTCCCCTCATGTGTGTCAACTACGACCAGCTAGAGTAAGTTCCAAACACCGGGAGCCAGATCAACTGTACCATGCTGTTACGGTCAAGGCTCTGATTGCTTGTTAAACTCTTCTTGCTTAGTATGGACCAGTGGCGGCTGGCCAATACGGGGCGCTAGGGCGCCGCCCCACCACTCACATTACCTTGAATAAGATGTAAAAAAAATAAAATTAAAATAAAATAGTACATTAAAAATATTTCGAGATATATGTATATATATTTTTAGTTGTGTAAGATAAATATTTTATAGTTAATGATAAGTAAAGTTGTTTTGTTCTTCGACGTTGTCTGATTGGTGACGTATTTCTGCCCCGGAGCGCAAAAATCTTTGTCCATAGACTCTCGTTAAAAGTTGCACATGCGCAGTAGCTCCTCTCAGTACAAGAGATAGGACCGTTCAGGGCGCTCCTCTCCTGCGCCCAGAGCTGACTCCGCCTCCCGCCGCCGG
>NC_051430.1:33593626-33602264 GCF_001649575.2 Kryptolebias marmoratus
ATTGGTGTTCAGGAAGCACTTATGCATTTATATGTACATTATAATGTTGCTTTTGTTGTTTTAATTCATGTAAATACACTGGTGTGATACCTTAGTATATGTTTTGGACCAAAACATATACTAAGGTATCACATAATAGACATATACCAAAACCTTTGGTATTTGTCTATTTTGGATTTATAGCCCCCCCTGGAGAAAACTCCACCAGCCGCCACTGGTCTGGATCTGATTGCAGAAATGACTGGTTCTGTTATTTACTTAGTTCTAAATAGTAGAAGAATTAAGGCTCATGGGAAAACTATTCCCTAAATTCTCTGAAACTTTAACCCAACCTGTGGAGTTTCCATCAGACCCAGATGCTTAACCTCAGCTCCTCACTGAGTTCAGATCAGCCACCAGTCAAACATGGATGGCCACCTCTACAAACACAATTCATGCTTCTCACAACTTGTGCTTATTTCATCCTTTACTCATGCAAGGTTAATGAATGTAGCACAAGATGTGTCAGCAACACAACAAACTGTTTAAAAGCAAAGGAAGCATCTTAGCAAGAGCAACTCTTTGCTGCTATTTTATAATTTAGGACTTTTACTCGTTTCATGTTTTTGCTGAGAAATGACCGTGGCTGCAGGGTTGAATTAAAGTTTACTTCACCAACTCCAAGTCCTGCATTTGAAAACCCTCTAACAAAAGAGGCTAGAGTCCAGTGGTGGCGTGCTTTACACCACTGCTTGGATGCAGCTGCTCGGATATGAAAACTCGTTCCATGAAGCTCTCTACGTACTGTTCTCGAGCTAACCTGAAGGCCACATGAGGTTTGGAGTTCTGCAGAACGTTTAGCAGCAAGGTGCCTGCCATAGGAAAGCATTTTAGGCACTAGAGTACACGGTGAAGCTATGGGCCTGCCAGAGGAAAGGGAAATGGTAGAATGCATATCGCCTGCTGTCTTTTCAGGCCACAGTTGTAGGCTAAGCACATCTTATGATGAGAACTTGAGTTCTAAATGAAAAATAACTTTGTGTGGTCTCATGTGATGCTTCGATATCCGTCAGATCTCCAAGTATGTGTTGTGAATGTCTCTCACCTACTACTGCATCAAACTTTAGCTCAGCATCTTAAAAACTGACTATTTATTGCTTTTTTTGTGTTTCCTAATGTCAGCTGGCTGTAATGGCTATCCTTGATTGAGTTGACTCCAAATATTAAGGAGTTTTAGGTGTACATCTAATGATTACTTTCTAAGAGTTTAAATAAAATCCCTTCAGTGGTTCATGAGATTTTTTGCTAACACGCACAAGCACTACACTTGGGCAAAAAACATGAGCCTTTGTCCCTTTCTGTGGCCTTGCTAATCATAATTTGTAACTAATTGGTCTCATTGATGTGTGTTCTGCAGCTTGTTGCTTGTATCCAAGTTTTTCGAGCATCACCCGTTCAGTCAGGAGGAGGTCTCCTCAGAAGGAACGACCCCTGTGTCAGAGGTCTGTCCGTCCCTCCCCCCGTCTGACTCCACCAGGTGAGTGGGCCTTCTCCCACTTCATCAATACAGCACGGAGTTATATTTTCTGCTTTTGTGTACATTTGTTTTGTGTTTGAGCTTCTAATTCTCAGATCTCATCTCTTCAGATCTATGTGCCACACCACTGTGTCCCCGTCCAAGTCCATCCCCATCCCAACTAGTTTCAGACCCAACGAGGAGGACCACCGTAACCAGTTTGGCCAGCGGGACCGTTCGTCCTCCGCCCCTAATGTCCATATCAACACCATCGAGCCTGTCAATATCGACGTAAGTCTGCGGTTCCTCCTCTGGTCAGGAAGATGATGCTGATGATCAGCTCTGACTGAAATTTGAAAGTCAGACAAAAACTCCTGCGGTCCTCTAAACCTTCACACGTCCTCCTCTTTTCAACAAGCCATAAGAGCTATTATTGTGTTTTTCTCTTGTAAAACTTGTCAAGTTTGATGAATAACATCAGCAGTGACTCTAATTACACTCAGTGGTCCACCAACATTTGCAGAATTACAAGCAGTTCCTGCTTTACAGATGGCGGCTGATTCTTCTGTGTGGGTCCAGGTTGGGCATGGGCCAATATGGGATTCTGACCGTTTGGTAACTTTGAGCAAAAATCCAAAACAAAAATTCAAAATTGCATTAAATAATGTATTTGCTTTTATTTAAAAAAAAAAAAAAAACCCAATTACTGTTACTTTTGCTGACTAATATCCCAAGTTGCTTGATAATAATATTTTATAGGTAGAATAATATAATACAAAATAAAAGTTCATATTATTTAATTTTAATGCACAGATAGAAACAAAAACGCTGACAAAACACTGTTTAAAATCAGTGTGTCCGCTTTTTCCTGCATTCAGAACAGTTGTTAAACAAATTTGTGATCAACACTTTTATTAGGGGTCCAAACCCACAGACGCAAAGGAAACTTTTCCATTTTTTATTATTTTCCATCTGATTTTTTCTTCCGTTAGACCAAACTGCAAGGAGTTTTGGGATGTTACTTACATGGTGGTAACCAGGGCTTACTTTAGCAAACCACAAACATACAGATATGTTTACCTATAGGGGGTGCCATCATTGCATTTTGCATTTTTGCATTTTGTCTTGTAATTTCTAAATTGTAAGTTTCACAATTTAAAGCCTTATATCTACTCATTCATTCCCTGCACTGTACTCAATTAGATGCTATAGGCTACTGAATATATACATATTATCCAGGCTACAATTAAAATAAATACACATTTTTTGCACCTAATTGGAATCCTAATTTAAGTCACATTTACAAATAAATTAAATTAACATAAATGACAAAGTGCAAACAAAGCACCAACACACGTCTCACGTTGGGTTTTTTTTGTTTTGGGGGGATTTTTGGGGTCAAAAAGGCCATTTTATATTGACTATTGATTTATAATAGCAATTGTATATATTGTGTTATCTGTTGGCAGCTTCTGTTTGTAACTTGATTCACAAGCAGCAGATCACTTTTCCTGATACATATTACCATTTTCTTCCTTTCCTTCCTTTTCATTTTAGGACCTTATTCGAGATCAGGGCTTGCAGAGGTCTGATGGAGGTAAGGATCTTTAAAAAAAGGCTTCAGGCTTGTTGGCGCTCCCTTCTCATGGAAAAGTCTCTTGGTCTTTCATATCCACAGTGCTTTGAAAAGGCGTCATAGCTGTTGAGCTTTTCCATGTTTTCTGTTCATAAACATGAATGTACTTTGATCTTCAACATTTCATTGTTGTTCTAACTCAGGGGTGTCCAGTCCTGGTCCTGGAGAGCCACCATCCTGCAGGTTTTCCTTGTTTCTCTGCTCCAACACCTGATTCAGAGGTTAAATCACCTCTTCATGTTCTGCAGAAGCCTGTTAATCACCCATTGATTCAAATCAGGTGTGTTGGAGCAGAGGAACAAGGAAAACCTGCAGGATGGTGGCCCTGAGGACCAGGATTGGACACCCACGCTCTAGCTGGACGTTTTGGGTCATCTCTTCTTTAAAGCTGTCCTCTCACTGAGCTGTGACTGTTGGAGACTAACTTTATTTTGTTGCCGTCTCACTAAATTCTGAGTGTTTGTGACAAACAAGCTATGTCCCTAATTTATGAAAGTCGTGGTTTATTTTCATGAACTATTCTAGGCCGTGCGCATTGTTTTATTACCCACCCCCACCTACATTGGACCGACTGTGACAGCCACCCTCACGTTTATGACTTAATCACCTAGAGTACATTTGAGAAATAAAGATTTGAACCAGTTTCTTAAATTATTGTTTATCATTGGAATGTTTTGTTTTTTTTAGCTTTTCATGTTTTCTGTCGTAAGGAGAGGTCCTGAGCAGGTGTGAAAGCAGTCCTCAAGAATTACAGAAATTGAATTGAGAATTATTTGAGACACCCATTATAACTCAGCAAAGTATTCTTACAGATTTTGAATATGTTCAAAAATTCAAGCAACAAGACTGTTAGCTTCTGCAACTTGTACAAGGAGTTTGAGGACTCTTAGAACGTTTTGAAGACTCCATCAGTTTCCCAATCTGTTGTCCTCCTTGTCAACAAGACCCCAGATACATGAACTCCTTCACTTGAGCTGTAATTTTCCCAACCCGGAGGTGGCACTTCTTTCTTTTCTGATCTGAAGACATCTTCATCCCACCTGCTTCACTTTTGACTGCAGATTCAATGAGACCAACAGGACCATGTGATCTGAAAAAAAAACAACAACAAGGCAATCCGAAAGCCTCCCCCCAAACTGGAGACCTTTTACCTCTTGACTACACTGAAAAAGTCTGTCCATAAAGAATCCAACATTTAATGGAAACGAGTTTGATGTGACCCAAACCCACACTCCAGTTATACAGGGACTGAATGTGGATTTTGTCCTCGGAGATCCCACCTCATAATGTCCAGGACCTATAGGATCTGTTATTGTTTGGTAACTGATACCACAGACAGGTCTGTGAGTCAAAGCTCTCCAGCAGCAAAAGGGTTGCCTTATTAAAATTTGGCATGTGGTCTTAATGTTATGGTTGATCTGAGCATGTTGGTTTTGTTTTAGCTTGTTTGATCTCTGCTTCGATTGGTCCTTCCAGCCTTTCTCACCTCTTTACGGTCTATCATCCTCTCCAGGCTCTACCACCGGGCTCTCAGCCACCCCTCCTGCATCTTTACCAGGATCACTGACCAATGTCAAGGTCCCACAGAAGTCACCGTGCCAACAGAGAGAGCGCAAGTCATCCTCTTCATCCGAGGATCGCAATAAAATGGTGAGACTGTCAGAGCTGCAGTGCTGGGCTGTTGTACGATGGGTTCTTACGCAGACTTTGTGTCCTGTGGAACAGAAAACTCTGGGGAGACGGGACTCCAGCGATGACTGGGAGATTCCTGAGGGTCAGATCACCCTGGGTCAGAGGATAGGCTCGGGATCCTTTGGAACCGTTTTCAAAGGAAAGTGGCATGGTAAGATCCTTGTAATGATACCACAATCGGTGAGTCTGCAGGAACTCATTTTCATATACATTATATTGCCAAAAGTATTTGCTTGTCTCCCTTCACAAACATATGAACTTGAATAACATTACATTCATAATTCATAGGGATTAATATGATGTCGGCTTACTCTTTACAACTATAACAGCTTCACCTTTTCTAGGAAGGCTTTCTACAGCTTTAGGAGTGTTTATGGGAATTTTTGACCATTCTTCCAGAAGCTCATTCGTGACATCAGACCCTGATGTTGGACTAGAAAAGCAGTCTCTGCTTTAATTCATCCCAAAGGTGTTCTGTCAGGTTGAGATCAGAACTCTTCCACACCAAACTCACTCATCCATGTCTTCATGGACCTTGCTTTGTGCACTGGTGCTCAGCCATGTTGGAACAGGAATGGACCATCCCTATAGTGCAGGGATTCCCATCTCCAGTCCTTGAGGAACACTGTCCTGCATGTTTTTATTGTTTCCCTGCTCTTTAGCAGGTTATATCCCAGAGGAGACATTTAAACTCCCAACTTTTGTAGTTTATCTGCTTTATGATTGCTTTTATGATTATTTATGATGTCACAAGATCATAAAAACAACCTAATGCAGACATGATACCTGTGATGTTAGCATCATGCTAGTGCCACCTGATCTTCTTATGTGCAGCTGCATCCTGATACAGTCTGACAGAGTGCCAGAGGAGGTCCTGGGGGCATGTGGCAATTGTTGTAGGATTGTCGTGGTATCGTGTTGCTGACGTATAGAGCACGGTGACGGAGCAGGAGAGCGTTTTTGATGCAGGAAATGACAGAAAACCATTTGGTGCACACTAAGAGCGTAGCAGCTTTGATTGTTTTTGCACTGAAGGAGGTTTTCCCAATATGTTGAGATCTAGCAGGTTTTTATAGGTTGTAGACAGAGTAACGTGGTTGTCATTTAGTGTGAAGGGAGTGTCTAAATAAGCCCCTCTTTAAGATGTTTTCTACACTTCATATGTCCACAGATTTCTGCTTTCAAGTCTACATAGATTCTTGTTTTATTACATTCTTATCAAACCACTGAAATTGTGTGACTGGGCTGCCTTCCTAAACAAATGTGAATAATTGAAAATTCAACATGACCTGATGTCTCAGATTCTTCGGTGGTTGTCATTTAATTAAAGAAGGCTGAGATGTTTCAGCACAGGAGCTTTCATCTCACAGTGATGAAATATGTGAGGAAGTTTCCAAGGTGTTTACTAAAATGAAATCAAGCAAACATAAGTAGGAGTCATGTCTAGTGGTGATGTGTGAAGGAGCCATCCTGTGTGGTACCTAACATAACTGAAAGATTTTCACTTTCTATTATAAAAAAAAAAACAAACTTGAATGAATGACTTGAAGGAGGTTTGAATTGCTCGTTATGGATTATTGTTTTTCTCCCTGTAAAGTTGAACATATTTGTTGTTGCTCTGCTGCAGGTGATGTGGCAGTGAAGATGCTGAACGTCACCGCTCCCACACCACAGCAGCTTCAAGCCTTCAAGAATGAAGTGGGGGTCCTCAGGTATGTTCTGTCTTCACTGTGCTCCATTGATGATCTCTAACCTCCTGACTTGATTCTTTTGAACAACGAGATCCTTCTGATGTTTTCAAGCCTCTGTAACCCTCAGATTTTACTGTAGAATGTCAGGACAGCTGGACTTTATTTCAAGCCGATCAGAGTCCCGTTATTTAATGGCAGGTGTGTAACCATGAAGAACAAATTCTGTAAATGAATCAGGAGGTATTAGTAATGGTCTACAGGCGTGCAGATTTATGCAACCAACTTATTGCATCTTCTACTTTTCATATTTTTCCACATAATTTATTTTTTTAGTTGATTGTACAGATATTTGTCACAATAAAAGTGGGAAAAGAATTTTTTTTTTTTTTTATATCAAAAACCTGAAAAGCCAGCCAATGAATTTTGGGAATCGATGCAAAATGAAAGAAATTAGGTTGAGAAACTTTTTTTATTTCATCACAGAGGGTATTAAAATAAAAAATTAGATGTACAAAAAAGTTTTTCTCTTTGCCAAAGTGTTTTTCTTTTTTAAAGTTTATTTAGACGTGTGTTTGCGCTCTCCACCAGAAAAACCCGTCACGTGAACATCCTGCTGTTTATGGGTTACACCACCAAGCCCCAGCTGGCCATCGTCACCCAGTGGTGTGAAGGCTCCAGCCTGTACCACCATCTGCATATCATTGAGACCAAGTTTGAGATGATTAAACTGATCGACATCGCCCGGCAGACTGCTCAGGGCATGGAGTGAGTCCCCGCCCCACAACAAAGACAGACTATCAGTCTTCCAGCTGCGTATTCTAACAATGTTTCTGTTTGTCCTCAGTTACCTGCATGCCAAGTCGATCATCCACAGAGATTTGAAGAGCAACAGTATCCTTGGAAAGTGTTTGTTACCATAGGCCAGTGGTGTCTAATCTTGATCCTGCAGGTTTTAGTTGTTTCTCTGCTTTGACACACCTGAGGGATTAACAGGCCTCTGCAGAACTTGAAGAACCTGCTGAAGAGCAGAGAAACCTATAAAACATACAGGATGGTGGAGCTCCAGGACCAGGACTGGACACCACTGTTTTAGGCTGAAGTTCTCAGCTGCTCTGTGTTGATTTTTCCCTCACCCCCCACCCCTCTCAGATATTTTCCTCCATGAGGATCTGACGGTTAAGATTGGTGACTTTGGCCTGGCTACAGTCAAGTCTCGCTGGAGCGGCTCCCACCAATTCGAACAGCTGTCAGGCTCCATACTTTGGATGGTCAGCAGCAACTTTAAAACCTTGTCGGACCACTTTGGCATTACTGTGTTTTTTATGACAGATGTTCTGCAAATGTAGTTTCTGTTCAGAAAAAAAAAAATCTACTGTCAGCTGTTATAAAAACACAGATTGCGATCAGTTCAAATGGACCGTTCTCATTTGGGTTCTACAAAACACTACTTGGATTGCATGCACACTGGCTTCAGGATTTTTTTAAGCTTTTATGAAATGAAAACAATAGCAGCATCAGGCTGCATGCTAAGGTTACAAAATGTGAAGGAAGTCAGAATATTTTCTTAAGCTGTGGAAAACAGTAGACTGCCCCTGTCAACACATGAATGATGATGATGATGATAATAATATCAGGAGCAAAGAGGGCAAAAAGTGTAACTGTGTGTGTTCATCATCAGGCTCCAGAAGTGATCCGGTTGCAGGACAAGAATCCCTACAGCTTTCAGTCGGACGTCTACGCCTTTGGGATTGTGCTTTATGAGCTAATGTCAGGAGCTCTGCCCTACTCCAACATCAACAACAGAGATCAGGTGAGGCTGTGATGAACTCCATATTTTTGCATCCTACCACCAGGGATGGAAATTAGCACCCGCCACCGGCCAAATGTGGGTAAATATTTGAATTTGATCAACACACGCCACTGTGGCGGGTTGGCAATTTGAACAGAAAAGGTGTTATTTGTCCTCCTGACATATAGGGGGCAGCAATGTGCTCGAGTTGCTGCTAAATGCAAGAAGGAGAAAAGTTTAGCAGAGACTCTTTACCAGTTGGTGGCGGTATTGATTCCTTCAGTTGTTTACCAACCACCAATAAAAATCAAGAAGAAGAAGAAGAAACAATTTGA
>NC_051430.1:33602896-33604031 GCF_001649575.2 Kryptolebias marmoratus
AAAAAAACTTCAAAAACACTCCACAGAAATAAATTTTACTTTTCTGTTTTTTATGTACAGATATGCATCTTTTAATGTTTTAAAATAAAAAAATCTAGTTATTTCCATGCAGTGTCCAGAAAGAGTAGTTGTTCAGCTTGTTCAACTGCAACCGAAAACTCACATATTTTCTTGTTTGTATTTATTGTTTTTGTTTTATGTTGTTACACCATTTTCTCAGATTATATTTATGGTGGGTCGGGGTTACCTGTCTCCTGACCTAAGCAAAGTGCGCAGCAACTGTCCGAAGGCCATGAAGAGACTGATGGCTGACTGTCTGAAGAAAAAGCGTGAGGAGCGACCTCTCTTCCCCCAGGTGAGAAATAAATGCAGAAAAAAAGAAAACAAGCTCCAGTTAGCAGGTCAAAGGTCATGACAGGATTTAGAAATAGGCTTGTTGGACAACTTTGTTCCAGTCTTGTGGTTCATTTAGGCAAAACTTTACAAACCAAGTCCCTTTTTGACACTTAAGACCAAAGCAGCAATGTTTAACCGTAAAGCCCTAGGGATGGGAACCTTTAGGCACCTAACGATTTGGTTCAATTACAAATCAGAGGACCGTGATCCCATTATAAAACGATTATCAGTGAATTTCAACTATTATTTACAGACCTATGTTCTTCAGGATTCAATGCAGGAAAGATAAAAGATGGAAAAACACAACTTTACTCCAACATGTTTCTACTACAGGAAGTTATGGTAACTCTTTATCGTTCACTGATTTTATTCTTCTTTTTTTATGCTTTAAATAGTCTGTGATTATACATGTACAGCACTTTGTTGCAGCTGTGGTTGTTTTTAAAGTGCTTTATAAGTAAAGTAGTAGTATTAAATCCATTCAAAGTCTTCTATGTCTGCAGGGCATCTAATTTAGTCTATTTGACCATCACCCCTATTAGTGCTGGGAGATATAATGATCCATATCGTGGGGACGATAGAAAAATGTCTATCTTGATATATTTTCTTCTATCGTTTCTATCATAATTGTATCAATGATTCATGTAAATATTTCATAACGTAGGCTACGACGAATGTATTAGTGTTGTCACTTTGCATACATTCAGTTTATAGAAGTGATAAATAAGAAGAAAAAATA
>NC_051430.1:33604491-33639343 GCF_001649575.2 Kryptolebias marmoratus
GTGAAAAGTGAAACTATAGCCGGCCGAAGATAATGGAGTCTGTTGTCATTTGATACTGTTACGTCTAACAGGTACATATATATTGCTGCACTAAAATGCAGCAGATCTCATCTGTGAAAGTTCAGTTAAATGTCACTTCGAAATAAAGCTTGAAAAAAGTAAGAAATTAGATTATTTTGTCATATTTTTCAGAGAATAACTGACAACATACGTAATTGGGGTATATTGTGATATATATCGTTATCGTGATATAAAATTATCCATATCGTGATGTAGGATTTGTTCCATATCGCCCAGCACTAACCCCTATAATGCACAGCTCCAAGTTTAAAGAAATTCATCATACCAGCTGTCAGCACAGTGATTGAAGGCTGATGGTTTGGGCTCCTTGCAGTCATTGAGTCGACCATGAAGACTTCTGGAGTCAAACGTGAGGACATCTGTCTCACAGCTGAAGCTTGGACCAAACTGGGACAATGACCCCAAACACAGCAGCTGATCTACAACAGAACGGCTCAGAAAGATAAGAATCAAGGTGCTGTAACGGTCCAGTCGGAGTCCAGTGACCTTCAGAGAGCTGAGCAGAAACCAGTGTCTGCAAACCTCAATGACCTGAAGCAACATCGGAAAGAAGACTTTTTCTTTTGTTTAGCAGAACAATAGCAGTAGATTAACAGGTCTTTGTTTTATCTGTCCGGGGTGTACCCTGCCTCTCATGCTGAAGATGGGCACCAGCCTCCTCACCATCCTGCATAGAACAGCCAGTATAGAAAATGGATAGATGGATGTTCAGTTTTAGAAAATGGAAATATCAGGCATCCATGATGTGGACAGACTTTGCCACCAGATGGCCTCAGAGGTTCACCAGCTGAAATGTTGATCCATCCACAAACTGACCCTAGTGCCTTTTTTTTCCTCAGATCTTGGCATCTATTGAGCTGCTGGCTCGCTCTTTACCCAAAATCCACCGCAGCGCCTCGGAGCCTTCGTTAAATCGTGCCGGCTTTCAGACAGAGGACTTCAGCCTGTATGCCTGCGCCTCACCCAAAACCCCCATCCAAGCCGGAGGCTATGGTGAGCTCAGATACTCCTGAAGATCTGCCTGTAAATGTCTAATTTACACTGTCAGGGAAATAAATATTATTATACTGCCACTTAAATGATAAACTGAGTCAGCAAACAGAAGAGAAATTCTATAATTCAAGGATCTCAGGTTTCAGCTCAAAAAGCCCATAAAATAAATACATAAAAATAAATAATAAAAGAGTAAAATTAATTTCAAGACCAATTTAAAGAATGTTGTTGCTTCAAATGCACATCCTTACTGCTGCTGTCTAAATGAAAAGGTATTTAGTTGCTGATTTACTCACTTCAAGTTGGAAAATTTGACAATACCTCAGTCAATTTTTACATTTATTAATCTAAAACTTGCCGTGGTAGTAAGTGAGAGTAATTCACAGCACATACTCCGAGGTCTTACAGATCATGTTACTTTTCAGGTTGGTCTGTCATTCATCCCTAATCTGAAAATAATTAGTTTGAAACTCTGGCACACAAGGGTAATATGTATGTCTTTTGAGGAATGCTAGGCCTTTTAGTTATTGGTTTTCAGTCTCATGTAAAAAAAAAAAAATGTATATATATTTTCCAACTGTTTAACATTTGTTTCTTTATCCTGTTCTACGGAACAATGACCATAAAACTGAATTATTGTTACACCCATAGTGTCTCGGGCAGAAAAAAAGATTTGCACTTTCTTCTTCTTATTAATATTATTATAGGCAGACAGTCTTTGCTTATCTTACAAGAAATAACAATAATGACAAATAACTGACTCACATTGGTGCTGCTTGGTGCCCACAATAATCTTCTTTTTCTTTGTTGGTTTTCAGGAGAATTTTCTGCATTTAAGTAAGTGCAGCTGTTCCAACCCGTCCATCCCTCATCACCTCTCAGATGGCTCGTGTCACTGCGGTGGATTCATTTATTACTGATTTAAAACAAACTGAGGAATGTGTAGTTTTCATCTCATGCCACCCTGAGGAGGCGCCCTTGCTGGAGTTCATCCCACGGGAAAACCTGCATCGGGGAAAAAGGCCAAAATTACACTAAAAGGATCAATTCAAGAGGAAACAAGATGTGAAGACGTCTGCACGAAGGAACGCTGCGACGTCTGTGGATGAACTCGTCTGCTGAAGGTAAAATCAGCTGCACTTTGAGCCCCGGCAGAACCGGGCCTGTTCTGTCCATCTCTGAGATAAGCTGCAGGTTGCACTCCTGAAGAAATGACTTGAAAGAGTTTTTTTGTTTTTTTTACGTGTTTCTCACCTTCCAGATTTTAGCTGGCAGTTTGTTCCATTTTTGAGGAAACGTTTCCTTCATGCCTTGTCACTTTTCTGTGGACTAAATTCTGCTAACCACTGTATTTTTTTATTTTCCATCACTAAATTTCGTCCGTGTAGTGAAAGATCCGCCTAGGGTTGGGTGATTGGGTGAAAATATTGACTGCTGGCGATTGGAGGGTCAATATTTAAAACTTTATTTTAGCTAATTTAAGCTTCCCTTTCAACAGTTTTGCGCTGTACTCTTTAAATGAATACCTAGTCCCGCTGGAACCCACCCTGATTGAGAGCAGCCCATTTTATTGCTCAGCACAGTTACTTAAATAAGCAACAATTTTATTGAAAAATGATCTTATCACGATCAAAATGGCAACTGGCAGTAATAAACTATTTAAAGTTAAATGTTTGTTGTAAGAAAAATATGGAATATAGACTTTGGTATCATTTTAAAAATGACCAAGACATAAAATTTAAGCACAAACGAGATAAAAATGGCAGTTCTAGAGCTTTTGTTAGAAGCAGATAAAGTGGAGTTGTTGTTAAACACAGACTCAACGTTAGGCGACTTGTTTTTCTTTAAATGCTAAAAAGCAGTCGGAGCCATTTTCCTCCTGCAGACTTTTCGTCTGTACTGCTTGTTCAGGGAGGCTTAATGAATTCAAATCAGTTTTTGCTTTTTTATGTTCTTTACTTTTGGAATAAGTTTGTCTAAAACAAAGGATCCTTGGCCAGTTCAGCTTCCTGTTTTGACACCTTTGCTCTGACATCCACCTGCTCCTCCTCCTCGTCGAGATA
Source organism: Kryptolebias marmoratus (assembly GCF_001649575.2). Classification (NCBI taxonomy): domain Eukaryota; kingdom Metazoa; phylum Chordata; class Actinopteri; order Cyprinodontiformes; family Rivulidae; genus Kryptolebias; species Kryptolebias marmoratus. The sequence continues at coordinate 33,607,629 of NC_051430.1, forward strand.
AGAAATCGTTCAGTGACTTTATCCTGCAGCTTCCGGCTCACAAAAACAAGGGCATCCTGTTTGATGTGTGTTCTCAGTGTGCTCAAGCTGCCTGCAGCTCCTAACTATAACTTGGAGCTTGTTGCACATAACTGGAATATTTCCTGTCAAAGGTTTTAAGTAACTTCCTGGTTTAAAACCAAAGTGATCCCAAACCCGTGATGTGTTTTTTGTTTCCGGTTTTGGCTGCATACAGCTGACTTTGACACCTGTAAGGAAAATAACAAATGCTTAAACAGACCTACGTGAATATATGGTTAATTGTTGGACTTACGATAGCCAATGGAAAAAGTTTAACCTATCCCCCAACCCTACCTGCTTATTTAGGCATATTTAGGCATTTAAAGAATTCCATTTTTTTCCAAGAGACATGGATCTTCCTGTAGATTTTACTCCTGATTGGGACAACGAGTTAAATTGGAACAGCTTTCACAGACTGCACCAAAAACAGTCGCTGTCAGTTTGGAGGAGAGATGCCTTCAGCGTTGGAAGCTATGACAAGAAACTTTATTTCGATCCATTTTTGAGGTTTTCTCGTCATACAGCGTGTACTCAGTCCTCGGGGCTTCTTTGAGCTTCCAAGTTACACAGAATTTCTGCAACACAACATTTTCCTTACGGTTTGTTTGGTGGGGCGGGTGGGGCATGCAGGATTAATGTGAAAGCCTTCGTCTTTAATCGGTCGGAATGTGGACCGGACCGGCGAAATGGACCAGAGAAAAAAGACTAAGCTTTTTTTTTTTCTGTTGCATCATGAAACACATTTTGTTTTTTGTTTTGTTTCCTTGTGTTAAGGGTTGTAGAAATTGGTTCCTTTTAATTTAACTGATTGTTTGCCTTCTTTTTCTACAGGCAGGCCTGCAGATATTTACTTATTTATGGAAATTTTTGTTGTTTTCATTGAGGAGTTTGTCGTCTTGGCTTTTTTTTTTTTTTTTTTTTTTTTTTTTTTTTTTTGTGAATTGTGTACTTGCACTTTGTTGAGAAGGATCAAAGTGACTTAGTGATTAGCCTTCTTTTTTTGTGACATGATTGGCAGTAAAGTTGTAGAACAGGACTTTGAATACTCAAAAAACGAGCTGCGTCAAGTGAAGCCTGACGTAGCTCCGTCATTTTTCAGTTCCTTTGAGCCCACAGAAAACTTTCACAGCCTCTCTGCAACTCTGATAATGATCTAGTTCTAATTTTCTCAGCCTTGAACCATCATCCTGATATTTATTCTGGCTGCATGAGAGAGTTCTGCTGCTCTACAAGATCTTTTGGATCTCGTAAAGTAAAGTGTGACGTTCCTGCTGTATTAAAAAAACAAGATCTTTGTTAGACGGTGGTGGGGACTGAAAGACAGCCAAAGCTGAAGGATACAGTTATTTGATTGGATGCTGAAATAAAAGAAGTCATGACAGAGATTTAGCAGCCGGCCCCAAACAATGCTTCGGGTCTCTTTTTGGTTACATTTGAAAATCAAACCAAAAGCTGCGAAACATTCTGGATGTAAAAATGCTTTCCAGTCCTTGTGATCCCTCTGAACACCATCCGCCTCAGAACCTGTGACAGACAGGGCACGAGGGAGCAAAGTGTTGGCACAAGATAACAGTTTTGGACCCTTGTGTCCCATTTTCATTTGACGTAAGCAAGAGCGCTGTTCAAATTTGTCAGCAGGTATTTTTTTTGTCACAAATGTGACCGCTGCCCTGTCCCTCCCCCACCCAGCTGCACCAACTTGTAGCTTTTCATGCTTCTCACTTTGTCCTTCACTCCTGCAGGGTTAGCTAATGAGACGAATGTCAGCACAACAACAAACTGTAATCTCAGCAACCATTTTACGATTAAGGAACAGTGCTTGTTTCATGTTTGCTTTAAAAACACAACCATGTCCACACGGTTGGGACTAGCGGTGAATTAAAATTGACTCCCCCCGTTGACATTCTGGCTGATTTATTTCTTTTTGTCCTTCAGTGTGAAGGGGGCCTTGAAGATTTTTCAACACTTTGAGGAACTGATTGTGAACCCTGTAGACTTACATCAGTGGTGTCAAGTCCTGGTCCTGGTCCTGGTCCTGGTCCTGGTCCTGGTCCTGGTCCTGGTCCTGGAGGGCCACTATCCTGTAGGTTTTAGTCGTTACTCTGCTTTGACACCTGAACTGAATGACTGAGCGACTAACAGGCTTCTGCAGAACTTGAAGACCTGCTGAAGAGCAAAACATCGACTAAAACCTGCAGGATAGTGGCCCTCCAGGACCAGGATTAGACACCGTCGACCTACATCAGAAAGTTAAATATAACACGGTCTTCCTCACCAGCCACTCAGAAGAAGTACAGCACTCTAACCTTTCATGGTTTTGACACTACAACATTTTTGGTCAAATCCGTTCAGATTGTTTCTTCTTTACATTGGAACATTCTGTTGCTTGTTAATTATCGAGCTGAAGATCATGACAGCTGTCTGTCAGCATCATGAAGATCGTGATCTAATCCAGAATGAGACCTCGAAGTTCAAACTGAGCTCATAGCATCCAGACATGGCCCATTCTCCTCCACACGCCGTGCTTTAGATGCATCTGCCTGCCGTTCTGGGCTCAGTTGTCAGCTCATGGCAGAACACGAGAAAGGATTTTCTAAGTGCTGTATTTAATTTCTCTAAACCCCTTACTTTTCTGGGAGTGTATATGTGCACAGGCTTCGTAGAGCTCCGGGACTCTCCTTCGTCCAAACTCTGCTCCACCTCCTGTTCATCCTTTCACCACGCTTTTTTCTTCTGAAGCATTCCTTCCCTCGCCTCCTTGCCTGCACCTTAAAACCAACAGTTCCTTTCAACTGAGAACTATCACTTAAAACTTTATGAAGATTTCTTTTTTTTTGTTTGTTTGTTTTTTTCACCTGTAAATAGTTGTACAAAGGAAATACTGTCAGATTGCTCTGAGGCATGGAAAATAAAAATGTAACAAATTTCAAAATGTGCAAAAGAAGGACAAAGACATTTTCATGAGACGAATAGTTTAGTGTAAAACTATTTATGGCTGTACCATAAGGAGAAAGCTTAATGTATTTGTTGTGAATATGAAAAACTGATATATTAAAGAAGTGCATGAAATGTGTGCCTTGGTCTGTGTCGTTTGTGTAGTGGCAGACATCTTTCACATGGGGGCAGCGTTGAGCCCTGTATGAAGCGTTACATTACATCAGAACATCTTCATTAAAGGACTTGGCTGTCTAAATACACAACCTGTTGTAATTGAGCCAATCCTATGCTAGGCATTTAATTTTTTTTGGTAACTATCAGTTGTAGGGGTGCAGCCAATGATTCCTTTCTGAGATTTATTCAAATCTGTCCATTTGTTCATGAGATATTTTGCTGACAGATTCAACAGTTAATGCAGAAGTTTTAACAACGATCTTGGACCATGATTGTGAAGGACTCAGCTGCAACTAAAACAAATTTTAGCACATCTGTTTGTTACTTTGTTTATTTCTATCATTAATTGGTTTGGCAGGTTAATTTGAGTTGGCGCTAAAATTTAAATCAGTTATTAATGTACATCCAATGATTATTTCATGAAAGTTTCTTTAAAATGTAGATATTTTGTAAACACAGTCGACTGAAAATAGTTGGTGGTAAAATTTTAAATTTCATGTGTTGGTGATCAGCCTCAGCCTTGGCCACAGCAAATTTTAGGTCAATATCTGTTTGCTTTTGTTTTGAGCTTTTAAATGTTTGGTTATGTAATCTAGATTCACATACCGATTGCACTCACTGGCTTACATAACCGAACATTTTAAAGCTGCTCACTCTACAATTTTCAGCCAAGAAAGCTCTCTGGATTGTAGGCGAAACATCTTCAGCTACAGAACAGAAGTCCAGTTGTTCTGTTTTTAACCTTTTTTGGATTTACCACATCCTGCATGACTGAGTATCTACATCAGCAAATCTGAGGAAGGTTACAGAAACATTTCTGCTGCTCTGAAAGTGTCTCAGAGGTCAGTAGCTTCTATAATTCTTACATGAAAGAATTTTGGATCATCCAAGACTCTTCCAGGAGTTGGTCGCCTGGCCAAGAACTTGACGGTCACTGGTTGCGCTTCAGAAATCATGTGTGGAAATAGGACTAAAGGCCAGAAGAACCAACAGAGCTGCAGACTTTTACTGATCTGGGCTTCATGATAGGGTGGCTTGATGGAAACCTGTCCTCAGAGTGAAACACTTGAAAGCTGCTTGAAGGACTCTCAGACTGTGAGGAACACGCTTCTCTAGTCTGATCAAATGGAAGACTGAGCTGTTTGGACTCTATTCTGAACACTATCTGGAAGAAAGTAGGTACTGCTCATCACCTGCCCAACACCACCCAACAGTAAAGCTTAGTGGTGGCAGCAAAATAATTATATGATAATCAAAGTATTTCTGGGCTGTGTTAAGCCTTCAATATTGTAGGCACAACAAGAATGCAAAAAAAAAGATGAAGAACATTTTAAAACTAAATGGATTGAACACCAATCCATATAGTTTTCCCACATTTTAGCAAATTGATGAGACAAAAAAATGAAGAAAAATTTGGAAGAGACAAAAAAATCCCTAATAATATCAAGAAGCTGTGTGATTTTCTCACCACAGTACACTTTACACCATCTAAAGTTTGGTTGTTAGATGCCAGTAGCAGATTATTATTATCATCATCATTATTATTATTATTGGCTGCACAAAGGTGCAGTGGTTAGAGCTGTCACCTCCCAGCTTGAGGCCTTTCTGGGTGGAGTTTCTACAGATCAAAAATATGCCTGTTAGGTTCATTGGTAACTCTAAATTGAGAATGAAAGAGTGAATGGTTGTTCAGGAAGAAACCTCCAGGAGAACCCTAACCAGGCACAGTGGCCATCTGCCACAGCTGGCTGGGGTTTGAGAGGAAAGAAAAGAGACACAGACAAACACAGGAAGATTAGTAAAAGAACTTAGAGACTTCAGAACGCTAAATGACAGCCATTGTCATCTCATTCTGCCTTTCCTGTATCAGCGCTCTAAGCCAGGAAATATATGTCACAATGCAACTATTTTAAATTTCATGTAACATCATGTGTTGGTGTCAGTAGGCATAAAAATCTAGATAGTATTAACATAAACTAGAAAGTTCCTGGAGAAACTTTAAAGTGCCCCGCCATTTTGTGTGTTTATACTGAATGAGAGCTGATCCTTTACACATGAGGAGTTTGACCGGTTTTAGAGTTAAAGCCTTCTTTCATATGTGATCTTGACCTTTGACCTTGAAATCCATAGGGCTGATCCTTGGCCAATGAGGAATCCAGCTGTGAAGTTTGAACTTCCTACTGTACATGGTTTCAGAGTTCGAGCACACACAAATTTTGGTCTCAATTTTCACCTTGTTAGCTTTGGCGGCCATCTGGATTTCTTTTTAAATTATCATTTAGTATGAGAAGGGGCTCTGTCTCAGCTAATATCATATCAAATTTTAGCTCCATATGCCTACTGAGTTAAAGCTGAAAGAAACTGAGGAGTACAAAATTTGTGACCTCTACTCTGTCAGTTGAGAGCTCCGCCCAACTGACAAAAATTTCAACTGCCATTGGGTTATAATGGCGTAGTTTTTTGCAAATTATGTTGCCATAGTAACTCGAAATGCCAATAAAAGTAATAGCACACATCCTGTGAAAGACACGTTTTTTTTTATATAACATTTGTGTGGGTACATTGCTCGGTTCGGGCCACATTAAAGTTATTGGAAGAATAAAAACCATACATAGAGACACTTTTAGAGGTGGATAACAATAGGTGGCTGCCAGTGGAATGTATAGGAAGCACTGAAGTGTATTGCGAAGCAGTCCCCAATAAATCACATCTGAGTTTTTTACTGTTTTCAAAGCAAATTAGTAATTTTAAAATGGGATTTTTTTTTAAATACCAAGAGCCTTTGGAGGGGCAGGCCCACAATAAACAGATGCTGCACTACCATATACGGTTTAGTATGCTGCAGCAAACCTAGATATATGAAGATGTAATTTATTTTTTTCATAAATCAGATTGTTTTGAAGATACAGTTCTTACAAGAATGTACCAAATTGTATGGAGAAGTGAGGACCTTTACTTTTCCCAAAATTCTGACTCAGTTCCATCTCACTGACTGATGAAGGCTCTCCAAGATGCAGCAGAGGACACACTGACTGGGATAATGTCCCGCTTTAGCCCGTGGAGGCTTACCAAACGTAAAGGCAAGCGGATGGAAAAATAAAACCCTTTACAGCCAAGCATAGAAAATCAAAGATTTTGTTGTTTTGAGGTGCTGTTTGTCCTTGTAATAACCATCCAAATCTACTTGGAGTCAGCACGGAAAAAAATACAAATAAAAATTAGAATTTCCCATTCCTCAGCTGCTTTTTCTTGCTATACTATCCTCTGGTTCATAACCATGGCTCTAACCACTGTCCGGAGACTAAGTGCCAGTGGTTAGAGCTGCCGCTGGCAGCACTGACTGTAGTTACAGCCACGGTTGGAGCTGCCATCTGCAGTTAAGAAGTATTCATGCCACTGCCTCGGAAATGTTGTTCATATATTAACCAAGCTGGTAACATATTGAAACCAGTTTAACATCATCTCTTGTTCAGAAATAAACTGTTCAATGACTTGTTTTCATCTATAATTTCCAGAGATTTGTGTGGATTTCCTACTTTCAAAGTGGCCTAAATCAAGAAAATGTGTACACACAAACAGAGCTGAAACAGTACATATGCACAAATCCAAGCATATTTTCTTTGTACACACTGATCGTTGTGGAATTGAGTGCATGAGACACCTCCCCTGAAGCACTTACATTTAAATATGCAAATATGCCCTGCACATGCACTTCTGAGGCTGAGGCATTTCACATTTCACATTTCACACTTCACACGTGCCGATTGATACAACTCCTGCAAACAAAGAGGCACTCAGGGCCTTGGTAGAATGCTGTAGTTTAACTAGCAAGGAATAGGAAGTCATTCGCTTTAACCACTGACTAGTAATGATGCCGTGAAGACAGAATGATGATTAGGGAGCACGGTTTAATGCACATCAGGGGGATTAATATTAGAACAATTAAATGAACTTACTCAACAATGAGCCCCCATCCTGCACCATGCCAGCTTGTAGTCTGTTCCCAACCAGCTGTTCATCAGAATAAATTAATCCACCTCGTCACAATGTTGGCTAGCTGCATCACATATAATTTGTGCACTGATTGAATGAAAATGCTTCCTGCTAACAAAACATATTCCTCCTTTGATGGGGGATTCCTTAGCAATATGTGTGCAAAACTCCAATTATAATGCATCCTAAAAGTATTCACAGTGCTTCATCTTTTACACATTTTATGTTACAGCCTTATTCCAAAATGGATCAAATTCTCTTTTTTTTTGTCCTGTCCTGTTATGGAATATCAAGCATACCATATAGAGAAGATGGCTGCCTATATGTGCCAGAGCAGATTTACTCTACAATAAGGATATCTCAAGATGAGAATCCTAATTGCATGAATCAAGACTGAATCTGAATCCAGCATTAGAGTAGGCAGACCACATTGTTGTAATACCAACTGACACAGAAAGACTGACTGCATATATCTACAGCTCATTGGGGCTAAGTTTGGTCAGCCCAGGGTCAGTCCGTGGCCACATCATTCATCCAATGAGGATGGACGTGCAAAGACGTGCCTCCAGCTCGGGTGTATGTGGGCGTGGTGGTTTGGCGTAGACTAAGTAGGCGCGATGGCGAGCAATATTAGCAAAAATTAGGTCATTAACCTTTTTGCATCCCAGAAAAGTCATCAGAGTGAGCTTCTCTTTAAATAAGGTAGGCCTCATTTAAAAATGTATTGTCTTGTTTCATTTTATCAGTGGGATTGTGTCAAGGAGTGTTGAAACCCTTAATGTAGGAGAATTAAGTTGGGCAACTGACAGAGGCTCTATGTAAGCTTGGTCTTTGGTATTCTTCTGTGGTTGATTGTCATTTTTTCATCAAAACAACCGTAAAACTGTCAATAGCAGTTTTCTTTTTTTTTCAAATTGGATGCTTCTGTTGTATATATATATATATATATACATACAGGGGTTAGACAAAGAAACTGAAACACCTGTCATTTTAGTGTGGGAGGTTTCATGGCTAAATTGGACCAGCCTGGTGGCCAATCTTCATTAATTGCACATTGCACCAGTAAGAACAGAGCGTGAAGGTTCAATTAGCAGGGTAACAGCACAGTTTGGCTCAAAATATTGCAATGCACGCAACATTATGGGTGACATACCAGAGTTCAAAAGAGTACAAGTTGTTGGTGCATCTGTGACTAAGACAGTAAGTCTCTGTGATGTATCAAGAACGACAGTATCCAGGGTAATGTCAGCAAACCACCAAGAAGGACGAACCACATCCAACAGGATTAACTGTCTGAAAGGGATGTTCCAGGTTTTTCTGTTTTATTGTCTAACCCCTGTATGTATATATATATATATATATATATATATATATATATATATATATATATATATATATATATATATATATATATATATTAGCCCACCCTTTAAATAGCACCACCAGCTGCCACTGTGGACACCCGGCATAAAGTTTGAATAGAGCTGTGCACATTTCAACACTTGTTTCATTATAGATACATCTGAAATTTTGCATAAAAGGGCGTATGCCACACTTTGTACATGAAGCAACCTGGCTCTGGTTGGTTTTCATCTTGGTATGCATGAATCCAGCTGCAGATCTCCTCCAGGGTGCAGGCAGCAGCTGTCTAATGTTGTTCAGAGCTACAGACACAAAATATGAGTCTAATGTAATTGAATAATTAGTACCTTTAGCTGGTGCAGGATAAAAGCTGGTGTCTTTAGCTCAGAGTCTGGGTTTTGTTCATCAGGGAAGGGTTTCAGCCTGCTGAGAATAGTTCAAAATCAAATGTTATGGCCACATAAATGCCTCAGAGAGAGTTCTCAGCCCTGTCTCTCTGCCTCAGAAATCAATACAGGCATTTGTTCAGAGACGTCTTCTCTGTGACATGTTTTTGGATATCTAATGAACATCCCTGTTCACTGCTCAGGATGGAATTGATCCTGAAAATGGTTGCTATTCAGCAGAGGACTCCATTCTGCCCAGGCAAAGCTGGCCCAGGAAGCTCCATACATCAAGTGGATGGACAGAGTGCATTATGCTTCTCTTTAGAACCCAACTGTTCCTCTTTTTTTCTAGCCGCTGGCTATTTATCCAATGTCTTCTGCAGACAGCTGCCGGAGAGAGGTGAAAAGGGGAAGCACAGTGAATCCTAATCTAATTAAAGGCGCTCTGTCGGGATGAAAGTCTCTATCTGCTCAGGTCTTTCTCTGCAGATTTCGGCTGATAAGGATGAGTAATGAGCTGTAAGGTCAACAGGCACAGAGCAACACCTGAAGTCCTCTTTTTCTTACTTTTTCCTCATTCTGCACATTGTACTCTTCAGACACAGACAGACTTGCTATGTAAACTAGTTAAAAGACATTTGGTAAAAAAAATTAAAATACAAGCATCCCTTGAAGGAATGCATTACCCACCATCATTTTAGACTAAACTCATATGTTGAGAAATGATAGAGTTGTAGCTGTTTTGGTCAATTGTTAAAAATAACATACAATATTATAAGATGTCTTGCTCAGGGTACGCATTGTAAATCAATTTTTTCTCCATATCTGAAAAACTGACAGACTTCTAGCTATGTTTGTGTTATGTTTACTAAAATTGTTTCTGAATTACAAGGTACCATACAGGATACATACCCTGAACTTACTGAGGAACAAACAGGGTACTTACCCACTAAGTAACTTGGATTTTATCCAAAAAGGACTCTGGAAGTATCCCGTATGTTTCCCAGTAAGTACCTTGTTTCTTACTGTCTGCTTTAAGGGGTAGAATATGCTGTACGCTCAAAACTTATTACCTTTGCTTGTGAAGTTGTAAACCTTACATGCCAGGAACTAAAACAGAAAGGCCTTAGTAGTAATGGTCTTCTTCATTTCTTGTTGTCAGTTTGTTTTCGGAGCCTGAGGAGTTACAGTTGGTGATGGAGAAATCCTTTATTGATACAACCATCCAGCTGTGGGTACTTACCCTCTCCATTCTTCCAAATAGATCAAGAATGGATAAGAAGGTTTGCAGGCAGTTCCTCTGTAACCAGTTTAGATAAAGTGACGCATTATTGTGAGCTGGACGAACCACCCCTCACAGCTGTAGGATGCAGAAATAATGCCTGCTGATGCTGCCTCAATGGGCAGTTGTTTTCACATGACTTGAGTACAAATTTTTCTTCCCTCAGGAGACATAAATTTTCCTAAATATGAGTTAGGTTCTCAGTCTCTTACTTTATTAGGAAATTGTTATTACATGATGGTAAAGAAGTCTTTCAGGTTTTACTTTTTGTTGAGTTATATGTTTAGTTTCAATTATTTATTTGAGACTTAGTAAATAGTAAATACCTTGCATGTTACTTACAGCTGTGATTGACAGCCTGTTAGTGAGCTTGGTGTGCATGTAGGCGGGACCTTTGCATTAAGGTTACAGTCCCGTGTGTCCCTTGTGTACAGACTCTGGCTCCAAAAACACAACAAGTTCATAGAGTTATTTGGTCCATCTTTATTACTGTGAATGGGTGTGACTATCAGCCAGCAGAATTTCATCAGTAACATGTAGTGCAGTCAGGAAGGTACTTGGTATGTCATCTGGATAATCCAAAAAAGGTTCATACCTTCTTTTACCCCCCTCTCAAACCATCTGTAAAGCCATCTATGTCAACAGAGAGAAACCAACATTAAACAGAGGAGGTCTCAGATTCCAGCTTTCAAAAACATATAATGGAGCTTTAGGCCTGATCCCCAGTCAGTTTCACTCCAATCAATACCTGCACTCATGTGACCAGAGTGGCCCATCAGTGAGTCAGACAAACAAGGACCCTAATGACCCTCTATTGTTAGGAGAGTGAGATCCATCTGCATGTGAATCCAGCTTACATCACATCTCAGCTTTAAAAGCTCAACTCCACACTCTCTGTTTCTGAACTGAGAAAGCTCCTCGGATGAGAAGTGAAACGTCTTCAACAACAAATAGAAGTCCAGTTGTTTTTGTTTTTTAACCTTTTTTGGATTTGCCATGGCCTGGAGGACTGAGAATCTACACCAGCATATGTCATCTGGATAGAGAAAAGATGATAAGGAAACCTGATTCAAGATGGCTGTCACAGCTAATTGACTTTAACCAATACAAAATGGCTAAAGCTTAGTCATATTTACAGATATTTCGCTAAACCTTTGTGTAGAAGTAGCTGAGAGTGATCCCTAAAACATACTCCAAGCACAAACAGATCTTGTGACATCTCACAATTTTACAAGATGGTATTTTCAAGGTTTGAACAAAACAGCTTTAACTCAGTTCCTTCTCATCATAACATGATCTTTATTTAAATCTCTGGCATGAAAGGCAGTGGGCAACATGCATTCCTTCAAGGAAGGCTTGGCCTTTAATTATGTTTATGTTTTCAGTAGTGTTGAGTCATTTTGTTTTTTGTTAGCAAGATTACTTTAAAACAAACTAAAAGATTTAAATGTAACTTTTAGGAATTATTGGGGTTGTCACCAAAAACAATGAATTTAATTTTGGTGCTGATCCAGATCATAATTTGGATCTGACTGTTTTTTAATGACCCTGTTTCCTCTCTGAGTGCTTCTAGTTTTTCTCAGGCTTCAGGGAATAGAAAGCAGTGAATTAATATAGCTCTATGCAGAAAAAAAACTAGAAGCAGCCAAAGAATGCAAACCTCCTTTAGAAATCTGACAGACTGTCAGATTTTTCGGATTTTTTGGAAATAGAGATTGTTTTGTTAACTTGCATCAGCCTAAAATTTTATACCCAGGCTCGATATTGCTCTCATCGCCAGGTCAGAGGAGGAGGGGTACCTTACTGTTGTACCACTGGACTAGGGATAGGCCTTTCCTGGAGACAATGCTATGCAGATTGGATGATCCTGAGTACGCCTGGGGGAGGATGGCAGAACCAGAGGGTCACCCAGGAGGGTTAAGCTGATAGAGCTGAGGAAGGCCTGAGGTTCTTCGGCTGATGGAGTAGGAGTTAGCAACATGCAAGATGGAGCAGTTCATTAGCTGGCTTATCTCTTCGGGGTACCAAAGTTATTCTTCAACCTTGTTAAGTTCCTTTTCTCTTTTCTTTACTTTATCTTGCCTGCTGAACTTACCAAAAAAAGAGTGTTTTTTTTAATTTAGGTTAATAAAAACAAGACAAGACGACAGGAAAGTCATCACAAGACAGACACAAAACAACAGACTGACAACTCAAGACAAATTAAACTGCAGATCGCCTGCCAAGGTTTTTCTCTTCAATTTGATATCAAACAAAAGTTTGATACCCAGATGGTTGACGCTGGAGGTGGAGGTGGTTGAGGAATATAAATACCTTGGTGTTCATCTAGACAACAGACCAGACTGGAGACTCAACAGTGAAGCTGTCTACAAGCAGGGACAGAGCAGACTGGACTTCTGGAGGAAGCTTAGATCCTTCAAGGTTTCCAGGAAGATGCTGCAGATCTTCTATAAGTCTGTTGTTGAGAGTGTCGTCTCCTCCGCCATCAGCATCAGAGCCAGGGACCTAAAAAGGCTCAACAACCTGATAAAGAAGGCTGGTTCTGTTCTGGGGATGACTGTGGAACCTCTGGAGTGACAGGATTTTACAAATTGCCAGCGGCGAGTCCCCAAGTAACGAACAGCGCAGACAACAATAATCAGTTAGAATGTTTATTGTGCGCAGGAGGTGAAATCTGGAAGAAGGAGAATTAAAATTAGTGTTTGAGTCCAGAAGTCTATTGGCAGGCAGCTTGGAGGATTAGCGTAAGAAGCTAACTTACGTGCTGAGCGGAAGGTGAGTATTTACACAAATAGTGAAGGTGTCTCGTGGGAGGCAGACAGGCTTTACTCCAGAACCTCGTGAGGGGATATTTACACGGTGACAAGTCCAGGATGGTGAAGGTAGTGTCCAGGTCGGAGGATGCAGGTAAGGTATTCAGGTAAGTAGTCCTTTGCCAGGTTCAGCTAGTTTCAGTCGTCATCAACAGGAGGTTCCAGGTAAGTAATCTCAGGTGAGTGGAGGAAGGTGCGGTACGGGAACACTAGGAGGTGCACAGAAAAACAAGGTAAGCTACAGAGTACTTTAGACACACAGAGACGGATTACCCAATGGAAATCGATGCGGGTAACAGCTCCCTCCATCTACCTTAAGGAGCCTGGACCAGGATGATGACGACGAGCTGCAACTGTGAGTAATTAATGAACTGGCAAATCAGGAGCACCGGTGACGTCAGGCAGGCAGCCGAAGGCAGATTGCCACAAGGAGATGATGATGCAAAGAAGGATTTTGCATAAAATCAAGGAAATCCTGGACAACCCTGACCATCCTCTTCATGAGACCGTCATCAGAAAAAAGAGTCTCTTTAGTCAAAGGCTTCTTCAGATTAATTGTAAAATGGACCCCTGCCCACAGCCATCACCATCTATAAGAACTCCTTGATTTAAATGAGCTACATCAACATTTAATTTACCTTTGGGATTAATAAAGTATTTTTGAATTGAATTGTCCAACCTTCCGCCACAGTCACGGTTGTTATGTTGCTTTTTGAGAGAACGCTTGATGTTGTTAAACAGTCATGATTCTGTGAGTTCAGGTTTTATGTTGCTGCAGCAGCACAATTTCTAACACAGATACCTCAACAGATCTTGTTTTATAACCAGCTGTGGCAAGGTGACTTTGTGGAGATTGAACCATATCAGAGACCTAGGTGAAGATAATATCTCAACCTCCTGATTGTGTCATGCTAGTTTAAATTTGTGGCCTTGTTTGTTCTGCACCACTCCTCTGTTGTTGTGGGAAATTACCTAAAAAGCTAAACACATTCTTGGCTGCTGCTCACAGTAAATTTCTCTCATTTAGTTGCAGTCACACTTTGATTTTCCAATGCATACACCATATACCTGTGTTTGGACTCAGACTCAAGACTGCACCCCTTAGCTCAAATCTCACCCAGTATTCTGTGCTGTTAATTTAAAATATAGCATCTGATCTCTTTCTTTAAGCTGTTAGTCATTTCACTATCATAGCATCCTGTTCTAAAGTTTCCAGTCATTCGAAGTGTGTTAAGGTCAGCCTGCATCATGACTGAGGCACTGAACTGTTCACAACTCAGTTTAACCCGTCACCATCAACTTGTTTGCTTTCCACTCCACTAACAACTTTTTTACAAGCAGTTGCAGATTATATCTCCTTCATAATTCTGTACTCATCAACTGTTAAATTGCCTCAGACGATGAGTGAAATTGTCTGTGTAATACAATCAATTAGGAGCCTCAAAACAAAAATGAATGTTCAGCTCCCAGCACACAGACCTCTCTTTTTCTGTTTTGTTCATAATATAATTGTACACTCCGTGAACAGATTCTGAGCTTCAAAAGACTTTCTTTAACCAGAAAAAAAATTGCATTTTCTGTAAAGAATGCGGTGTGAATGCTGAGTGATGAATGACTTTGCTAAAGTGAGTTGAAATATTTAAGAAGAAGAAGAAAACAAAGAGACACAAGGAGCAGAAGTAAAGGAAGATTGAAAAAGCATAAGAAGACATAAGACAAAAGGATGCATAAGGAGACAAAAATTTGAAAAGGGCAGAGAGATCTCTAAAGACAAAAGGGATGTATAGGTAGTCCAAAAGGATGATTAATGACAAATAAATATACCAAAAGGAAGCATAAAAAGACATAAAATATGCATTGCAAGGCATAAAAAAGACTAAATGGGTGCACAATTATATAAAAAAGACAAATAAAAAGACAAAAGACCCAAAGGGAGACTTAAAGGATGGATAAGGAGACAGCCAGCTGCACCTGCTGAGGAGACTGAGGTCCTTCTGTGTGTCCAGGCCTCTTGACATTGTAGTGGCCTCTGCAGTGTTCTGTGCCATCTTGTGCTGTGGAGGGGGCAGCATGGACAGCCTGTCCCGGGCTGTCCACTGGAGTCCATGGAAGAGGCGGCGGACAGAAGGATGCTGGTTAAACTAACATCCATCCTAGCCAATTCCTCCACCCCCTGAACAACACTTTGAAGTCCTCCAGCAGCTCCTTCAGCTCACGACTTTTCCATCGCCGCTGCAGGGAGGAGCACTACCGAAGGTTATTCCTGCCTGCAGCCATCATGCTAAATAACTGTAATAAATAATTTTATTACTTTAGACTTTCTCCTCTACTTTTCTGTGTCATAGTCACTAGTCAAATCAATCATAATATCATGTTGTGCAATATATATGTACATGCTTTTCTGTAAATAAATAGCTTGTGAGGTTTTTTATTTCTTTTTTCTGTGAATTCTTTTTCTGCCCTGTTGCTGCCGTGACATCTGAATTTCCCCATTGTGGAATAAATAAAGTTTTATCTTATCTTATAAAAAGAATAAACTGATACATAAGGTGACATATAGACTACACCAGGGGTGTCCAATCCTGGTCCTCAGGGCCTCCATCCTGCATGTTTTACTTGTTCCTCTGCTCCAACACACCTGGTTTAAATTAAAGGGTGATTAACAGGCTTCTGCAGAACATGAAAAGGTGATTTAACCTCTGAATCAGGTGTGTTGGAGCAGAGAAACAAGTAAAACATGCAGGATAGTGGCCCAGGGTTGGACACTTCTAGACTACACGGATGCATAATTACACATAAAAGTTAGAGACATACACAGGAAGACATTAAAAAGACAAAAAGGTCAAAAAGTATGCATAAAAAACCCCAAAAAGGACATAAGGGAGACTAAATGGATAAAAGCATAAAGAGAATACAAAAAACTAAAAGAAAACTATAAGAAAACAATAAAAGACTAGTTAAGACAAAAGACATAAGATAATAATGAATAAAACAACAGGACAAAAAGGACACTGAGGGAGACAAATAGAGCATGTTTGATGAAGTAGGAGGAAGAGATCTAAATGCATTTATTTTTAATTTATTTAACTAAGCCATTCCTATTGAGATCACAGATCTCTTTTCCTGACAGCAGCCTAACATTAATGGTTTTTGGACTGTGGGAGGAAACCAGAGTATCCAGAGAAAACCCACATAAACACGAGGAGAACATGCAAACTGCACACAGAAAGACCAACCCGGGGTTTGAACCCGGGACCCTCTTGCTGTGAGGCAACAAGTGCTAACCACTAATCTGTCGTTTTGCCATTTCAATGAGAAAAACTTTTATATACGGTTAAATTTTTCAAAAAGTATAAAAGTGACAGAAACCAAAAGTCGTCGCTGTAATGTCCTGAGCGTGCTGACCATTTTGAGACCCAAATGACTGAAATAGACCAAAGTATCTTGAAATAGTGCCAGTCCAAATAATTTATGGAAGAAACTTTAAACAGAAAAACAGTAGTGTGAACGCTGACTCAGCATTCTTACGATTTGATCAGGGGCGACGAGGATAGATGCTAACCATGTATCAAACATCACAAAAGTTTCTAAGAACCTGACCTGTCACAGCTGAACTAGGGCCACATCAGACTTATCTGAAGATATTTACTAATACACTTTAATACTCTCACTTTTTCCATTCTGTATTCAGTTTCCAGTCCTGGGTCCTGGACTTGAAGGTGGATTTAAGCTGAGGTAGAACTGCAGACAGGGGCTGTGATTTTATCAGACTTGACAAACTACTGTCCCTTCTCTAAGCAGCTAACAAAAAGATCCCTGATACAGAGAGGTCATGTTCCTTCAGGAGTACAATGAAAGAACCTGGTTCATATATATTATTGCCCGCTGCCGAAGGCAAAGGGGTAATAACGGTTTTGTGTCTGTGTGAGTGTTTGTGTTTGCAGCTTAAGCAAAATATGTCAAACCACTGAACCGATTTCAATGAAACTTTCAGAAAGTAATCATTCGCAACAAATAAAATTTTTAAAGTCAACCCAATTCAAGATGGTTGCCACTGGTAAATGATTTTAAGAAAACACAAAAATGTCTATTTTTCAGTCAATTTTACAGATACTGACCTAAACTTTGGTATCGTAGTAGCCAAGCATCATCTCCAACACATATTCCAAGTACTACAAAATGTGCTGTATTTTCACTTAAAACTTTGACATTAACCTTTAGGGTCAGCCTTGTTTGTCTGTTCTATTTCATGAACAAGGAACCCCACAAGGTAAGCAATGCTCCAGCGCTGATCTGGTTCCCACCACAGCCTTAAATACACCAGCCAGTCTGATGCCTCATCTCCTTTAGGTGTGCAGGAAAAAAACAACTCCGCCAGCAGGAGGAGCCGGACACGCCCACCAGGAAGTACAAAACTCACAGATCACCACACGTGCAAAATCAAAACCACCTGTTGCCACCCACGGCCTTATCTGGAAAGTTTTGGTTGGAAACTAGAAGGCCGCAACACTGTTGTTATTATTATTTTCTTACTTCTATTATTACTTCTTGTCACTTGACATCTTCAGGGTGCTGCTGTGACAATGTCGGGCAGAAAAGATTGTGTTTTGTCAAGATTTGGGTTTAAGTTGAGTTTATTTTGTATGAAGTTCCTGTGTTTAGTTTTGTTAGTTGGTTTTTGGCTCCCTGTGCCCTCTGTGCCCTCTTTCATATTTAACTTGTCCTTTCCCTGCCACGCCCATCTACACCTGCCCCAAGATTTGCGATCACTCATCTGTGCTCACTTCCCCCTAATTACCCTCTGCCTTAAAACCTGGTCATCTCCTCCACTTACTCACTGGTCCGTTACTGCTTTCATGTGCTGTCTGTTCACTACATTTTGTATTTAGTCAGTATTTTTTGTATTTAGTTTTTGGCTTGCTGCCACGTCAGCTTTTGTTTGGGGTTTTATTTTATTTATAATAAATTAGTTTCTTCCTGGAACTTCATCATGAGTCTGTGCATGGGGTTTTCCTCCCTCTCCACCACACCTGACATGTTTGAAGGCATAGGAGGAAGTCTGAACCGTGCTACATAGTCACGTCTCCACAGTTGCTGTAATAAAGTTCATTGGTTTAACCGGGATTGTCCTACGTCATTACAACCACCACAACACATTGGATGGATTTTAATCATCCCCAGCTGATTAACTTTTGGATTTTGCTCAATTCAAGACAGCTGCTGTAGCTAGCTGTCATTAACCAACAGAAAAATGGATACAATTTTGTAAATTTTACAAATATTATCATAAACTTTGGTGTGATAGTAGCTAAGAGTCATCCTCAACATATATTCTGAGTGTTAAAGTGTCTCACAAGATCCCACAATGTCACTTGATAGTGCAGAAAACATAATTTTTAAAGTTTGACCAAAACAGCTACAATGCTGTCATTTCTCAACATAAGATTATTTTAGTGTAAGGCATGACAGGAGGTGGTTGATATGCATTCCCTCAAGGAATTCTGGGCAGTTAATTACTTTATCGCAAAGTCAGTAAAATGCAAGACGACAGAAACGTTCCCTGCAGCTAAATAAACCACAAATCTGTCTCCAGCTCTGGACTGAAAACACGACACAGTGATGTGACATAATGTCAGAGTTAAATCAGACAGCACATCTGTGTTGTCTGATAATAAGCCTGCGGGATTTTGTCTGCAGCTTATTCCTGTCTCACTGCAGATTCATGCCTCCAGATGTGTATCCTCCAGCAGCATAGATTATTCTGAATGTAATTAGCGTGAATTAGCATTCTGCAGGTGTGCTCAGTGTAAATGTCACACTGGCCTCTGCTGCTGTGTTATCCCCCTAATCATTACTGCATAATGACCCAGTTAGTTCAGTTTCATTTTGATCAATTCTAAGTTTCAAAAATTAGGGTCATCAACCTCTGTCTCATGTTTTAGATCATTAAAAAGGCAAATTATTTGTACATTTTTTTCATATTCTCAAATAATAATCTTTAAGGGCGCCAGTGCATAAGCAATGAGGCACTATTCTTATTATCTTGTTCAAACCTTTGTCTTGTGTCTTTGAAAGGTTTGAAATAAAACAAGGAAATTAGACACCAAAATGTGTGATTCAATTGGTTATGGTATTCAAAAAGCAATTGGATTTTGGTGAAACATAGAAAACCCAGGCCTTTTAAGCTCTACAGCTTAGACATACAGTAGTTTTCACTAGAACTATCATTTAAAGTTTAAACTAGTCATAGAAAAGTAAACTTTACATGGATGAACTAGAATTTTGTAACTTTAACAATGTTAACACAGTCACAGTTTGGTGTTTTTTTTTTTATTTTTTACTTAGTTTAACAAGTACATATACATAATTAGGATTTTGCATTCATTAAAGGACACCAGATTTCAATGATATGATAATATTGAAATCAATAACTGGAAAGGGAAAAAATTAGATTAGTTCTCAAAATAAAATAAAGGAGATTGTTCTGTTTATCACTGAATCACAAAAATACACTTAAAACATTACCGTGTTTCAAGTTATTTCACATTATTCACATCCACACATCATTACACTCAAAAGAAAAAGAAAACAAAAACAAATTATCTTTGTATTTGATCATAAACTACAAATTAATTCTCAAATAAATATCTCGAATACAATAATTTAAGCTGAAATTTGCAAATTTTAGAGCTGAGAACATAATTACAATAACTTAGGAGATAAAGATAAATTTGGAACTGTTTAGACTCAGTTGAAGTCAGACTGATCCATATTGCTGGTAACTGTGACAGTGCGAAGAAGGAATTTATTTATGTGTTTTATTCTGGGAACCAGCTCATGATCATGGAGGAAGAGATTCACCAGCAACATCCTACATCAGTAGGCTGATGGTGGAAACAGGACTCTGTGTCCCTGAAATGAACTCGGCCAAGATGGACAAGCGCTTATAGCGAGACATCTGTGGGGGATCAAAAAAAATTCAACTCATTTAATCTTAATTAAATAAAAAGTTCATTTGCTTTGACGGAGCGCCTTGCTTCAGTATGAAGCCATGTTGGAAAGGACCTTGCTTGATTACTGGGTTTAGCAGGATTGTCCCATTAAACTGAAACAAAGTAAGAAGATGAAGATGAAGACCAGAGGTCACTAAATGTTAGTGGGTCAACAGCTTATCTGAGGGTTGCCCCAGGAGAGCAGTGACAGCTGGCAGGTCTGGACTGATGAAGCTTAGCAGGTGTCTCGAGTATCGGGGATAAATACTGTCTGATGGATATTAGAAGCATTAACACACTTACAAAACCTATACTAAAATAACAAAACAAAGTAGACAAAAAGAACAAAGACACAAGGGTAGGGTCTGAGCACCTGATGTTTATGCTCAGACTTTATCCTAAAATGCAAGATGTCTCTCACTGCTATACATCTTATCTCAAATCTCCCCAGAATGCAAAGTGCACAACCAAGATTCCGTTATCTTCACTTGTGTTTAAGCTAAAATGATGTTTTTTAAAACTGGAAGGAAAAACGGGTGGTGCAGTGGTTAGAGCTGGATTGCTTTGCATGTTCTCCCTGCACACACCTGGGTTTACTCCGGGTACACCGGTTTCCTCCCACAGACCAAAAACATTCATGTTAGGTTCATTGGTAACTCTAAAATTGGCCCTAGGTGAGAGGGTGAAAGGTCAATTGTCTCTGCCTGTCTTACAGTGACTGCTGGAAAAAGGCAGCACCTCCCCATGACCCAGAAAAGAGAAGCATGTAAAAGAAAATGTATGAATGGAAGTAGAAAGTATTTTTTACTTGTCACATCTACACGTAACATCAAAGTTTGAAGCACAATGTGTAGCGCTCCGAATATGTTTTGAGGATGATGCTCGGCTGCCGCCACACCATATTTTAAGCAGAGGTGAGGAGTGAAAGAAGCTGTATACAATAAACATGAAAAACCAATATTAAACTGAGGAGGAGGGCTCAGGTTCAAACTTCAAACACCTATAATGCAGCCTTGACTTGTCTTTCCAAGTAATTTCACTTGCACCTTGAAAGATGTGACCAAAACAGCTCACATGTTGGCTTTGTTAGAGAGACAATGATCCAAATCACGCAATGGATGGTGAATCCTTTTTTAGGCACTGTATAAAATTGGAATAGCTCTTTTGTGTTTGCAAAGGTTGCTAAGCTGTCGTAACCATCTTGAACTGACTTGACTTGAAAAGTTAATAAGTTGAAGACTCACATCAGATGATTCCTTTTTGAGAGTTTCATTAAAATCCATCCAGTGGTTCATGAGATATTTTGCTACAAGACAGACAAACAACGACACAGGTAAAAACATTATCATCTTTTGCCTTTGGCAGCAGGTGATTACTTTAACTAATGACTGATAATAAACTCAACTTACAGAACAAACTAAGTTTGCTGTGTTTACCTCTGTCATTCAAGAATCTTATGCAACGTTTCATCACATTTATAGCCAACAGTGAGATTTATGTAATCTGCTGACAACAGTTTGACAATACAGTACTCCTTACCTGCTCCAAACAGCCAGGTGTAAATCGAGGCCGTGCAAAGGAAACACAGTAATGTCCCAACAACTGAGAGCAGATTGTAGACTTATTAGAATGATTGTTTCAAAACTAATAGGAGGATGTTACCAATAAATGCATGAAAATACATCATACAAACGGCCAGCAGGTACTGGGAAGGTATGTGTACAGCTCTTGGTAAACAAGGGGATATGGGCCAGGGGAGAACAGATGAAAAATGAAGTGAAGCAAAAATTTCATCTGCTGCAGCTCTGGGCCACAAACACACCTTGAAAGCAGAAAGAACAGCAAAATACTGCCTGTCAGCCTCCTGCTTGTAATCAGGAAGTGAATGGGCTCTTGGACGACTTAAAGCACAGCAGCATTCAAAAAAGATGTCCTGTGTTTGTAGCAGAGCATCTACAGTAAAGTGAATTTAATACATTATAAAAACCCAATTAGTAAAAGTTATCTATCTAAGGAAGCCAGCAGATTGCGTTGAATCTTCACTTCGTTGCAGTCTCCCATCCTGAGCAGCTCATTGGTGAGAGTGGAAAGGAAAACTCCCTTTTCACAGGAAGAAACCTCCAGCAGAACCAGAACCAGAACCAGAACCAGGCTCAGGACGAGCAGACACCTGCTTCGACCAGCTGGGGTTTGAGAGGACAGGACAGAGACACAGACAGACACAGAATAATTGGTCCAGGTGTAGTTTCTATATGAAGAAAAACAGAAAAACAGGCTAATGATTGCAGCATTTACAACTACAAACACAGAGAGCAGAACACGTAAAGACAGCAGCAGAGTGAGGAAATATGATCAGTATGTCCTTCAGCAGAATAACTGTGAGGATTTGTGTTTCTGTGTTTTCGGTTTGTTATCTTTATTATCTTGTTGCTGTTTTGAGTTATTGTTT
This sequence comes from Kryptolebias marmoratus, assembly GCF_001649575.2. Classification (NCBI taxonomy): domain Eukaryota; kingdom Metazoa; phylum Chordata; class Actinopteri; order Cyprinodontiformes; family Rivulidae; genus Kryptolebias; species Kryptolebias marmoratus. The sequence goes on from NC_051430.1 coordinate 33,630,077, forward strand.
CAGTTTGTTTTTTTCCTGTTGGTGTTGCTGTCAGTATTCACTCCTCCCCTGCCACGCCCATCTCCACCTGTCTGTCATTATCCCCACTCACCTGTTTCCACTTACCTCGTCACCCTCAGTGTTTAAAAACCCGGTCACTTCTGCCACACCCTGCCGGTTCCGCTGCTTTGCCTTGCTACGTTTTGGCTTGCCTAGAGATGATTTATATTTTTGTTTTGCTGCCACGGCAGCTTTTGTTTTATTCTTCTTAAGTTAATAAATTAGTTGTTTTAAGAAGATGAGTCTGCACTCTGGGTTCGTCTCCGTCTCCACTTACCATGACAATAACTAAGGGATAGCTCAGGAAACCCAAGCCAATCCTAACTATAGGATATATCAAAAAGGAAAGTCTTAAGTCTAGTCTTAAAAGTAGACGGGGTGTCAGACTCTTGGACAGAAACTGGAAGTTGGTTTCTGATAACTGAAAGCTCTGCTTCCCATTCTACCTTTAGAAACTGTAGGAAAATCTGCAGTGTGAAAGCAAAGGGCTCTGTTAGGTAAATATGGACAATAATATAATGGCCCTTTTCCACTGGTCCCGGCTCCACTCTACTTTGCACGTGTTTCCACTGGCATTTTTTCGAGGCCGGTCCCTGGTTTTTTGGTCCCTTGGGGACTTCTGTAGTAGAGCCAGTGGAAAAAGGGGCAGAAGATGGAGCTTGGTCGTTGAGAGCTTTGTATGTCAGCCTTCCACCAGGAGACTTATCACCTGCTGCCTTTCATGCCAGAGTTTTAGACTAAGATCATCTTGTGTTGAGAAATAACAGTTGTAGTGATTTTGTCAAACCTTGAAAATAATATTAAGTGTTACCTCGTGCAAAACTGCAATATTTCAAATGAGTGCTTCCAGTATGTGTTGCCAATGACTGTCAGCTACTACCACACTACATTGTTATCTCTTATTTGTAAAATTTTATAGCCATTTTTGTGGAGGATGAGGTCAAGTAGCAGTGTCAGCCATCTTGAACTAAGTAGAATCCAAAATATAATTAGTTGTAAGTGTACATCTAAACATTTCTTTCTGAGAGTTACATTAAAACCCAGCCAGTGGTTTGAGAATTTATTTTACAAAACAAAAAACCCTCAACCTCAAATCTGTCTATTTTCATTTCTCTCCCACTAGATGAACTCATAAAAGTGGGGTGGGTACAAAGCAATATAGGTGGGAAAGAAATGATATCATTATTTAGTGCCAATAATGGAATACAATTTTACAAACTATTCACACGAAAATAGGCTGTGATTTTCAAAAACTGGGTACACAAAACACAGCCACAAACACTCAGAATTCAGTGAGACTACAACGGATAATTTCTCTGTTTTCTTGCAGTTTTGAGACGTCAACATTTCTCCAACAGTCATAGTCCAGTGAGATAATGGCGTAAGGTAGGTGGAGAAAAACTACAACGTTTAGTGATTAAAACTATAAAGGGGGTGAAGAGAGTCAACCCACAATTGTGGCTTTGGATCAAATAAAAAAAAAACAACCTGGAGGGAATAAAAGTCATTAAGGTGAAATGATTGAAAACAACTAGTAATGGTGAAAGATGTGACAGTTTGGTTGTTATAATAACTTTTAATGAGGAGAAACTACTTTCCACTGTGTTTATTGGATACATGAGTTATGGGTTCATAGCGGTTATGAAGTTAGACCTTATGTTTCATCACCACTTCGGTTGTTCCTAATGTTGGAGCAGTTCATAAAATCAAACACAGATGTGTAACATAAGTACAGTAAATGTGAAGTCAGGAACAAACTGTGGAGGAAATTACATTTTTGAAGTTTTGTTAATTCTAGTCTATTAGTAAAATGGCTTTTTGAATTCTACAGTCAAATTTAAACTCTTGACATTCTTTGAAGGAATGCAAATTGTCTGGTTGTTTTGTTTCATTTTTTGTTTTTTCCTGTGCTTTTATTTTCTTGTGATCCTTGTGTTTAGTTTATTCCATGTGTTTAATATATCATATTCTTGTGTAGTTCTCTGTGTTTCTGTGTTTTACAGCCCCGGCAGCAAATACGCACGGCTTGTAGTGTTTTTAAATACAAGAAAAAAGCCTTAATTCTGTTTTACTTCAACAAGTCAATATATTACTCCATTAATGGTATACTTTCAGACAAAACGTCCACCTGAGCTCTTCATAGTACTGCGTTAATTACTAATAACCTTCAAAAGCTGCAAAACACACTGATATGTTGCAAAACTCACCTTATTGTCACAGAAAAAAGCAACAAATGTTGTTGATGCAAAGTTTTTTAAAACAAAAGCAAGCTTGTAACTATTCGACGTTCATCTCATTCCAGTGTTGGGGACATCTGACTTTCTGTTGTTCAGAGTGGAACACACCTGATCCACGTCCTATATATTCTCTCCCTTTCCTCTCCTCCAGTGCCAGATTGTCGAAAGCAGTATGCGAGTAGTTTTCCAGTTTTCCAGCGATTCCTGACTGACCTCCTGTGACCTTGTTCACGACCCCCGGATTCCCTCTCGTGCCTTGCCCCTGTCGGATTGTTGCTGGAGGACTGACACCTGCTTGTTTACTGGACCCAGACTCTTCGCCTGCCCCTCTGGTTAAGTTCGTCGCTCTCTGCCCTTCCGGTTCTGACCCTCGCCCGTCTGACTACGAGACCGTGCTTTCCCCTGTGGCTTACCTGCTGTGTTCGCCGAGCCAAACCTCCGCTCAGTTTCCTCTGGTGTTCATCTTCCTCCCATTGTTCCACTGAGCCGCCCACCGTCCAGGACTCCCTGTGCCGCCATCGATATATCCGTTATTCAATAAAGCTTCGTTAACCTTCCGCTCCTGTGCTGCGACTGAATTGCCAGATACTTCTAGTGGTCCTTGTCAGTTGTCCAATAGTCTCTTTCAAGAAGTTTAGGAAAATCTACCTGCTCTTCCTTAAAAGCCCTGATGGCTAACTGTACCTCATCCAGCACTGATTTTCAAAAAAGTCAAAAACAAGATGTTTTGAGGATCACTATACATGGAGTATAAAACCTCATCCATGTAGCAGTGTTCAATGGACTGACTGCAAAGTGAAATTTAAGTCCCTCCACTGGTCCAAAATGTGGGAAAATGAGGATTTAGCCAATTTTAATTAGGAGTACTTTATTCGTGCAAGAAGGAACATACAATGAATGAATACACCGTTCAAATGATGCTCAGAGGATCCTACTCTGAGCTAGTCTTTTATACCATCTTGCATGAAAAGTCCAATTTTAAAAGGTCTGAGGTCTTTGGGTTATCTTGGACTTGATTAAATCACTATAAAGTCTTTTGGTCATCTGGTTATTTCACATCCTGTCCTTAGGTCTCTTCATTGTGTAGCTTCCACTCCACACAGAATGCATTTGCATACAGTAGAAGCAATAACAGTCATTTATTATAAATCAAGGAAGGAGGCCCAGAGCAGATGGATGCAATGGCCTCAAACCACTCTCATGCCCTAGGGTCTTTGTGACTTATTGGCAGTTTGCTTTAGGCAGAACTCTTCAGGCTTTGGCTTTTGAGTAAATTCTTGAGTTATTATGTTTTATTTATATCACAAAGTTTTGCACAGAAATTAGCCTCACAATACAGGTCGTGTACCATCCCCAATAAACAGCTTCAAACAGGGTTGGATTCCCACTCCTTTCTGTATTATTGATTGTACAGTTGAGACTGCAACATGATGCGTTTGCTAGATGTCACAGGGAAGTAAACACAGTGGACAAGGTAAATAAGTGACTGAGGCTGCATGAGTCAAATTCAGTGATGTATTTTAGAGCAACAGTGAAGAAACATTTACATTTACATCCCACTATATCAGCCATCGCAGGATCAGTAGTGGCTTTGCACACACATGTATTGTGTGTGAAGTGGAGTGGGTCTTCTCTCTGCTCTGACTGCAGCCTCATGTAACCTCATACAACATAACATATAATACGCCTGAAAAATAAACAAAACAACTCAATCCAATGTAAATTGTAAAGTTTCCTTTATTGCTGTCACATGCAGCTGTAAACACACAACTGTGAATGCAGGCTTGTAAAACACACAGACAGTTAAAGAGCATAAAATAGACTTCAGCTGTCTAAGGGGCACTTCCACTCTCACTGAGAAGAAATCTGTGTCAGATCAGCATATTAATTCAGAACAAGTCACGTGTGATAATCACTAAGTTCTACAAGGTGTAGACAGTGATGCATACCCATAAATAGCGGTGTAAAGTTGTGCATAATTGTGTAACAATAGCAGCTTTGGTGCGGCTGGAGGACATTGCAAATAGAATGATTCAGAGCGTGTTTTCAGGGATCACACCAACCTGCTGGCACACAATGATGCCTGGCTTATTATCTGATTCAGAGGCCCAGGGCCATTCTTTTGAAACTCTGCTCTGAACTGCCCCAGTGTTAAACAGGGAAACTAGGAGGAACAGTGCGTGCCAGCCATATAGGCCTCTTCCTAATGATGCCCAGAGATATTGGATTTCCTCTCTTCCTGAAACACTCCACTGATGAGCAGTGACTCATTTCTTGAAATCAACTTTTCAATAAATAAGTTCTACCAAGCTCCAGAGTGCCTTTGTGTTTACTGTAACTATGTTATTAAACCCATGTAAAATTGGAAAAGCCTCAGAAGTGCGCTGCTGGCAGCTGTGCCATGGTTCACTTCATTCATTTACAATATTAGTGTTTTACTCATGTGTAGAAAGTGGTGTCCAACATTATTGGATGAAAGGCAAAGGGCAACTGTGTTTGTTTTACTCCCACCTTTATGTCTGGCCATTTAACTTTTTTGGTACCTCTGCTGGTGTGCACTGCTTTGACAACCGCAGCTTCACACACACCATTACTCCTATTTACGCATGGCGCAAATGCCAGAGGACAGTGTGCAAAATACGTTTTTACACACCACTACCTTATTTAGGAACGTAGTTGACCAACATTCCATGAAAGTCCTCATTTTCCTGCACCTAGACATCATTTTTGATCATGCAGAAAGGAGTAGAACCATACATGCAGGACATAATTGCTTCTGTTTGTATATTTAAATGGAGGCTGTCAGGGGAGGTTTTCCATGTACCTCAGTTAAGATGGCCGACAGGTGCAAATTCGCAGCAAATTGCATGAACGTGCTCCAAAAAACGAATGCAATGGAAATATGCAGCAAAAGAGAAATGCTGCAAACCCCAAAAACACAGCAGTGAGATAGATCTAACAGGACAAGTTAAGACTGAGTCCTGTTAGCAAGATTAGCTATCAGTTTTCTGTCAAAGGTTGTAGATGATTAAAGAGTGGCAGAAATTTGTCATCAGTGCTCATTTGTTCTGAAGGCATGTAAGCTTCACTCTGCAAAAAAACAAAAAAAATTGCTAGTTTTTGATAGTGGTGCTTTAGTGAAGTCACATATGGGAGAGTTCAGCTTGTGGTTTTTACGACGAAACATCTAAAAATAAATAAATGTGTGCAACTGATGAGCTAACATTTGTGAAATATCATCAAAACATTGTGGATGCAATGGGAACATCTCCAGAGCTGATAAATCACCATGACAACTGAGCAAATTCCATAACTGTACACTTTGTACATTAACAGCTCAACTGTAGGCAGTTGGAGCTCACTTTTTCTTTTCATTGCTCACTGCTGAAGGTGAGAGAGCATTTGTTTCTTGCCTGTGTGTGTGTACGTATGTTTATCTGTACTGCAAAATATCCTGTTAATCACTCAACAGATTTTAATATTATTTAAAATCTTGTCAGAAAATAATCATTGGATTGACATCTACAAGTCATTAACTTTTGCAATCTATGCAAACACAAAATTTGCTGTAACTCAGTCGATTTTACATATATTGAGGTAAATTTCTGAGTGGTAGTGGCTGAGAGTGTGAGGATTCTGTCCCAGTCCAGTGTTTCTGTCATTCATTTAAGCTGGAGAGGGCTATCTGCTCTGGTTTTTTAGCTCAGCTGTTCTCCACCAGGAGCTGATTCAAACCTGAGGCAGAGCTGAGAAATGATTCGTCACTGGTCTGTTTGTTCTAAGCCTCTTGCTAAGCCCTTTTGTTTTGTCGGTTTATTTTAGTTAATAAATTAGTTTTTTTACGATGAGTCTGCGTTCCGGGTTCGCCTCCGTCTCCTCGCCATCTGACATCAGCAATCTAACCTAACAGTGCAGGTTCTTGTGGATTCCAAAGCTAAAAAGAGTTTGATTGATGCTGACCTTGATAGTCAAACACAAATACTGATTCAACCACTGCCTAGACCTATATATATATATATATATATATATATATATATATTGACTGACCATATTTCTTCTCAGCAACTTGTCTTTAAGGTGTTCCAAAAATGTGGCTTTCTTATGGATTTGAGAGAAAAATCATACTGTATCGCATGAAGTTGGAATACTGATCGTCTGTCTTTCTGCCAAATATCTCCAAATATACAAACGTGTATGGACTTACACGAAGTAAGGAGAAGAGCTACTGTGGCCTAGAAGAATTTAAATGATTTTTTCATGAAACCCAGGCTAAAGTGAGTGTGTCGTCTCTTTATGTTTGCATGAAGGCAAACATCCTGACAGTGGTTACCTTGGTTACCTCTTCAAGAAATCTCCTTCCATTTAACGGATATAAATCAGTTGTCTAGAAAAAAATCATCTGAAATGATTATGACTGAAACTCTTAATGAAGCATTGGACAGCTGACAGAGGCTCTGTGTGAGCTTGGTTTCTGGTGGTGGTTTGTTTTAAGGTTGTCTTTGTGCTGAAAAAGGACATCATGTCAGTTTGTAGCAGGTTTTCTTTATTTCAAACTGGATGCTTCTATTGTTGGAATCCAATCTGCAGCGTTTTATTATATATCTGTTAGCCCACCCTACAAATATCACCACCAGTCGCCACTGGTGTTAGCCTAAATTGCCAGGGCATGACAAACACACTTACAAAATAGCATATTTGAGATTGCATTTTTTTTTAAGACAGCGCCCCCAAATCTGGTCAGAAATAAAGTTTGTTTCTTTAAACTGAGGTTGTTCAAAGAGACTACAAGAGATTAGATATTAAAAGGATAGTTCAGTCAAATCTGAAGTGATGTTCTGCCTAATAGTTATAAATATCTAGTACCTTCTGAGCCTTGACATCAGTCATACAGCCTGGAGTGTGGAGGAAGAAGCAAAAGTTTTTGTCCAGTCTAGGCTAATGGTTAGCTAAATGAGTGCCAGTTTTTCATACTTTTTCAGGCTTATAAAAAGCAACTCATTCTCAAAACTGACATATCAGCGTGAAAGAACACTACATTAGTTCAAATTAAACCTCGACACCACTCTGCTTGATCAGCACATCAAGTCAGTTCAAAACTTTACTAAATTCCTGGTGGGTCGATATATTCAGCAGCCTCAGCACCATTGGCGTAAACACAGTCTATCTATGGTCTGTGCTCACACATTTGCTTAGCAACACGAACATTGTTTGGTTGAGGCTAAAAGCTCTACATTCTGTTTACCTCGGAAGTTAAAACTCAGATCTGAAAGTGATGTCAGACCCGACTTTACCAAGTTCTAGTTTTGTTATATTACACGTCAAAGGTTTTACTTATGATTGTAACCAGGCTAATTACTATTAGCAATACAAGCCAGTAACATTGGCTTTCTCCGTGTACTTTTGGTGCTGGTTCCAAGTCCAGATAAATGGTGAGGGTTGTGTCAGGAACTAATACAACTGCCGTACCAGATTAGTTGAGGCCTCGGGTTAACAACAACAAACTCCGGGGCTGTTAACCAGCAGGGAGCTGGTGGAAATTGGACAACTGTTTGTTTACTAATAGTGAGAAAAAATACAATGTGTTCAACTTGATTACTGAAATGCAAACAGTTTATTACTGCAGCTATCACACTTTTTCATGCATGAGTTACCCATATCAGATTTTAACTTTCCGAATTGAAATTATGACTTTGGGGAATGTTGCAGTTGGTTTTTCCGACATGGTTTTTAGAAAATCTGATTTCCTAAGAGAAATGAAGAACAACAGAAAACTTCTGCCTCTTTTTCCATACTTTCTGCTCTATGAGACTGATGTCAAGGCTGATAAGCTACTAACCACTGACAACTATTAGACAGAACATCCCTTGAAAGTTGATCCCTTAACTCGGGGGTAGGCAACCCTGGTCCTCAGGGCCACCATCCTGCAGGTTTTCCTTGTTTCTCTGCTCCAACACACCTGATTCAGAGGTTAAATTACTTCTTCGTGTTCTGCAGAAGCCTGTTAGTGACACACTGATTCAAGAGCAGAGAAACAAGTAAAACATGCAGGATGGAGGCCCTGAGGACCAGGGTTGCCTACCCCTGCCTTAACTGAACAGGGGTCGCATTTATAAAACAGGGCCTGAAACTTGCGTACGTCACTTTCCGCACGAGGTTTGTGATCTATAAAACACAAACTTGATGGGAAAATGTCCAGTGCCTCACGCAAACTCTGACCCATGTGTACCATATACACTCATTTTGGAGACGGGTAAAACTGGCGGCGCAGATGGTGAAGCGGGGAATTGAAGCTACACTGCATCGTGATTCCTGTCAAATATTTAATTTCACTCCATAATCAAATTTTAATCTTAGATCAACTTTATCGTGATCTTTCAAAACAGCAGTATTATTTATGCTTTCAGTGGTGAGCCATAAGTTTTCTCCCCATCACATTCCTCTCCCTGGATGATCACCAGGGTGACGTATACCACAGACAGTGGCTCCCCCCTCAGGCGCTGGCTCCAAAATCCACTGAATTCACAGTGGTGACAACATGTTGCTTTTTATTTGTCTACTGTGGCTCCCAAAAAGGATATTTTTTTCTGTTTTTTTACTTCATTCACCAGCACATCAATTCTTGCCTCTGTGACATTTAGTTTCTTCGCTCTTTTCTCCGTGGTTTCCATTGGTAACCATGAAATAACGCTGATCGGCCGACTCATTTAAATCCACCTTCACATTCATGAGGTGCTTTGCATCGACCATTTATGATTGAATGTGGGCGTGTGGAGGGCAGAACCTGAGACGGGACCTTGTGTGCAAACTTTTATGTACTAATCAATCAATCAATCAATCAAATTTTATTTGTATAGCACATTTCAGCAGCAAGGCATTTCAAGGTGCTTTACATAATTAAAAACAAAATAAAAACAGCATGTGACATTGAATAAACAGTAAGAAAGAGACAAAAACCCGCACTCTAACCCTAATTTAGCCATAAGCAGCTCTA
>NC_051430.1:33640524-33643965 GCF_001649575.2 Kryptolebias marmoratus
GGTTGGTACAGCGATAACAGATCTTTAATGTATTGTGGTGCTAAACCGTTCAGTGATTTCTAAACTAACAACAGTATTTTAAAGTCTATTCTTTGAGCTACAGGGAGCCAGTGTAGGGACTTTAAAACTGGTGTTATGTGCTCTATCTTCCTGGTTTTCGTGAGAACACGAGCAGCTGCGTTCTGGATCACTAATGTGATTTATAAAGGGAAATTACTTGCTGGTGTGTATGCCCATGCTTTTATAAATCTTATTTTTTTTCGCCTTTTGGGTGTCCGTACACTTTTAGTATGAATCCCACACCTCAGGAACTTGCCACAGGACTCCACTTTAAAATAGTGGGAATATCCCTTCATTGCAGGGCGCTCTGTGGTTCTGGACTCCGGTCCACTGTGATCCAGTCCTGGTCCCTGGCCGTCCCCTCTCCGGATCCTGAGTTCTGATTGGACGACGGCTGCTTGTCAGGAAGAAAGAGGTTCTGTGTTCAGACACAGTCAGGAGGACGTGGACCCGACCGGAACATCTCGGTGGATTACAGACCGTGGCTGCGGCTCTAAAGGGGGTTTTATTTATTTGTTTTATTTAAATTATTACTCTTATATTATATAACCGAACCGAGGCTCGGTTCAGACCGGACCCGCCGAGCTGCTGTGTGGCGACGGTTCCGGCCGAGGTTCGAGTCTCTGCCCGACGACACACTGCTGGTTCTGTTGAGCCGGACCCGGAACATTACCAAAGTCCATGTGAAGTGTGCGGCCGAGGTCCGGTTCGGCTGCAGGAGCAGAACCTCCTGTTGTAACAGAACCGCTGTTTACTTCAACAGTCCGCATCAGGTGAGTCCAGTCAGAACCGAGCAGCGAGAGGTTCTGTTTACAGTTCTGCCGAGGCCCGAATGTGGTCACAAATGCATGCATGCGTGTGCGCGCGCGTGCACGTCAGAAGCATCTGTGTATGAAAGCAAAGGAAGCTCCTTCCTGGTCCCTGGATCCAGGAAGGATCCAGGGACTGCTCTCTGCAGACTCTCTGTCTGCTCTCTGCAGACAGCAGGATCCTGGATCCCTGGTCCTGTTTCCTGGTTCCTGGATCCTGGTTCCAGGATCCTGCTGTCTGCAGAAAGCAGGATCCAGGATCCTGGGTCCTGGATCCAGGGACCAGGACCAGGGATCCTGCTCTCCACAGACAGCAGGATCCTGGATCATGCTCTCTGCAGACAGCAGGATCCAGGAACCAGGATCCTGGGTCCTGGTTCCTGCTCTTTGCAGACAGAAGGATCCTGGATCCTGGTTCCCGGATCCTGGTTCCTGGATCCTGGGTCCTGGTTCCTGCTCTTTGCAGACAGCAGGATCCTGGTTCCTGGATCCTAGATCCAGGATCCTGCTCTCTGCAGACAGCGTTCATTCTGCAGGGAGGACCAGAACATCCCAGTCCACTTCAGTACTTCAGCAGCCTGGACCTTCAACGTTCTTCCACCATGAGGGGCAGGAGGTTGCTGGTGATCACACACGGGAAGTTTTGGTTTTATGTTGACGTTATGACAAGTAAAAAAAAACAACAAATGTTTGGAAGTAAAATCTAAGGAAGCTTGGCTCGGCGCTCCCTGCAGTCAGGGAAATGTGATGAAAAACCACAAGTCCTACAGCCCTGAGGGACACACTGGGTGAAAGAGGACAAAAAGCTGGTGTGTTGATGGACAACCCAGTTCCTACAAACTCCGAGTGGAATGTAACCTGAATGCAGTAATATACTAAATCTCATAAACCCATATGTTATTCACAGTCGAACATAGCAAACATACCAAATGTTTAAGAAGTTGGGCCATCTTTTTTAGAGAAGAAAAGCTCATTTTGAATTTGATGGCGGGACCGTAAACAGCTGGGACCTGAGGAGAGCGGCTGCTGGGCGTTTTGGAGGGAATGTTGTCCCGTTCTGCTCTGATGGAGGATTCGAGCTGCTCAACACTCCCCGGGGCTCTCTTTGCTGGACCTTTTAGTTTTGTCATGCAGATGTGCCAGATGTTTGGTAAGAGGTTGGAACTGCAGGCAGGTCCGTTTCTTCTCCTCCGAAGCCACGCTGTTGGAAGGGTTGAAGGACGGGGTTTAGCATCATCTTCATCATCAGACATTGCCTGGACTTATTTGTTCCTAAAAATGGTCTAAATTCTTAGTTTCAACTAGTGCTGGGCGATATAACGACACATATCGTGGGGACGATAGAAAAGTGTCTAAGTGATATCAACCGTCAGCTGAACGTTCTGTAGAACAATCTCCGAACCTAAGCTGTGATTGTGTAAAATCTGTTAATGGTGTCAGGTGCGTGAAGTCCCACTTCCTGTGACCCAGTTAAACCTTGACTGATGTTTCTGCTGTGAAGTATGGCTGAGCTTCAGAGCGCCAAAGAGCCAAACTCCCATTGAGCTCCATTATTTTGCAAAGACGGAGCGCACGTTTCCCAGTCGAGCCACGGGTTTTGGTGTATGTATAATTTGCGCTTTCAGTTTAAAGCTGCCCAATGAGTTACAGGACAAAGAATTTGACTAGAATAGGAATAACATGATGTTGAAATCATACAGTTAATATTAATATAACTTATTGATTCGCTCGTTATTCTTCTGTTTCTGTTGTTCACTCCTGCAGCGTTAGAGGAGTCCTTGTAAGGACATTCAAAGCATCCAAACATGCATCTGGATCAGGAACGAAGTGCCGTGATCTTTGTGGATGAAATTCCCAGAAAGCTGTAAAAACCTTTGCCGTTGACAACAGTGTGGATTTGGTGAAACGAGTATAAAACTCTGCCTTCTCTGCAGCTCCATAGCTCAGTCATGCTACACAAGAGCAACATTATTCACAGAAAGTTGGATTTTACATAATTAGACTGGCATTTTGATGTCTTTTAATGGTTTCCACACAACCACAGTTTAGCTTTGATGATTTCTGAAGATTTTACCCCCGAATGTCTCATCTTAGCGTGATGATGACACACACTAACTTCTTATTCCCGCAGTCTTTACAGTTAAACGTTAACACTTTGTCAGCTGAGATTTTTTAAAAACGGAATTCAAACCTCGACTTTGAAAAGACGTCTAGGCCAAAATTCCTCCACAACCAAGTAAGGGACAGATAAGGTCCCACAGAAAACCACGACGGAGAGTCGTTGCTGCTGAAGGTTCTACAAGCTGCTGGGTCAGGAAGTGGAACCAGTTTTTCTCTTTGTTTGTTTGTTTGTTTAGTTTTGTTTTTGTTGCTATATTAGTTATACATTTCCATTGTTTTGTTCTAAATTAGCCTGGTCCAATATGTCCTATTTAGTTTTTAGGGTTCCAAGCCCGCGGAAGCAAGCGGGCGGCCAATGCAAGGCATGGCCGTTCGCCTGCTCCCAGCGGAGCAGGGAACCCTATTGTTTTTGTACTGATTTTTCAGAATTGTGTATTATTATTATTCTTCT
>NC_051430.1:33646174-33655198 GCF_001649575.2 Kryptolebias marmoratus
TTATTGTGGTATAACATTACAGTTAACATATTTTTTACTGAAACAGCATTGGAACTAGGCACATAAAGATAAATGCATATTATTACAGGTGTAGACTTGATGATCTGAGAATATTTTGGTATTTTTTTAAAGTACTATTGATTTTTTATGAATTTAATTACTTGTCCAAGTATACCTAAAATTGCATTGAACAATTTTCTATTGAAAATGCATTTTGGCTACGGACATGGAGATAAATGCATATTGTTACAGATGTAGACTTGCTCATCTGAGAATATTTTTGTATTTTACGAATGAATGTTGAATTTTTTATGAATTTATTTCTTTGCCTCTGTGTGGTATCAAATGGCAGTTAGCTTTTCCTCCCCGAGCTTACTACACAAATTGTACCGTTACGTCTTACGAAGCGCCTTTGGGTACGTACCATACTGGCGAGTTTCGACTCGGCCCGCTTGCCGAGAGAGACGGCGGAGCCACGCCGCCGGGGCGTCGGGATCGGAGCGCGCAGATAGGGGCGGAGCGTGGGGGCTTGGAACCCGTTGATAACTGCTTGCAGTTCTAGTTTGTTTTTATTTTTACTTGGTGCCAAAGGTGAAGAGGGATAATGTTTTGTTGCCATATCTGTGTGTGCGTTTGTGTATATCTGTACTATTAGCAAAATATCTCATAAATCGCTGAACATACTGTAATAAAACGTTCAGGAAATAATCAGTGGATGTACGTCTACGACCGTGTAACTTTGGAGTAGGCCCGTCGCGATAAACGATAAATCAATTAATCGCACGATAAATTAAAATGAGGTTTTTATTTATTGGCGTTATCGTTTCTTCGTGTCTCTGTCTCTCGTTCTACTGAAGACACTGGAGGACAAAAGGCTCAGCTCTGGTGCTCTTCACTGGCCCCTCCCTTTCTCATTTCCTTAGCGTAAGGGAGGCGTGGCCTATTTTCTGACTGCAATTTTTGTTTATAAAACTGGCAGTTTTGTCCGTTTTCTCTATATAAAACTAAGGATTATTATTTTTTGTAGGGCAATGTAGTTTACAGACATCATAATCTGTTCTGTTTTGGTTGAATGTAGATTTTATTTCCATTTCTTTTCTTTTTTTTGTATTTAGTTTTTATTTACGTGCATTCTTTGTTAACGAAGACAGAGTCCATTTTATTTTTGTTTTTGGTCGTTTTGTTTATTTTGTGTTCCAGTTCCAGTGTTAAGTGTTCTTTTGAAATTAAACTTTATTCATCTTTGAGATGATGTACTTGCACTATACTGTTATTATCATTACATTAGTTTAAAACGGCCTCCAAATGATATTATTGTTTATCGCAATAATTTCTCAGACAATTACATTACCTTACCTTACATCTTGATAATGAGTCTGTAATCTTTGGACCATCAGAAGGCGATCAATCGTTGTGTGTGTGTCCCTGGATAAACAGCTTATCAGCGTTATGCTTGTTTATTTTCTTTAATGAGAGCAGAGACCGACTCTCCGGGGGATGTCTGTAACAGGAAACAAGCAGCCAGTTGTGCCTGCTGCTGCTTTGGTTTCTGTGCTTTTGGCCTCTGGCATTAAACTGACATATTTCAGGTGATGCTCTCGTCGCTGTGTAATCTCTGGAGATAATCTGGAAATTTCTCTGAAAATCAAATCGAATTTGGAAGCATCGGGACTGAAGTTGATTGGATCCAGACTTCCTGCAGATCCTACAGGAATAGTGGGATTCTTAGTTTTTATTGTAGTGGCGAAGAAGGAGCTGAGCTGAAAGCGAAAGCTCTGGATTTGGTGATCATTCCAAACCTGTCGGTCAGGAGGAATGGATCGCGACTGAAAGAACGAGATCCCAGATCCAAGCGGCTGAGCTCAGCCTCGGTGATAGAGGTAGGAGCTTCGTTATCCGAGGAGCTCAGAGTAGAGCCGCTGCTCCTTCACTTTGAAAAGAGTCAGCCGAAGTGGTTCAGGCATCTGATTAGGATACCTTCTACGTGGTTTCCTTTGGAGGAAGGAGACTCTGGTGCAGACCCAGAAACTGCTGGAGGGATTATATTGTATATCCTCTGTGGTCTGGGAACACCCTGGGATCCCACAGGAGGAGCTGAATGATGTCCCTGAGGAGAGAGCTATCTGGGATTCCCTGTTGCCTCCACAACCTGACTTTGAATGAGTGGATGGATGAACCCTTAAGCCAAAAACACACCAAGAATGCTGCAGTGCGATGCGTCAACATGAAGTGTGAAGAAAAACACAGCTCACCTTTGATATTTATGCTTAGTAGAAAAATAGCCTAGTCTCTTAAGCAATGGGTTGCCAGGAAATATCTTTTTTGTCTTTGTCTTTATAAAGATAAGATTTTGGGACATCCCCATTCCGTTTTAAACGTTTGACTACAACTAAACACAAGAAGAACTGTCATTATGGCAAGAAAAGGGCTGCTACAGGAACACTAATGTCCAAACTTAGACAGAGCTTCTAGTCCTTATGACCTTATA
Source organism: Kryptolebias marmoratus (assembly GCF_001649575.2). NCBI lineage: Eukaryota > Metazoa > Chordata > Actinopteri > Cyprinodontiformes > Rivulidae > Kryptolebias > Kryptolebias marmoratus. The sequence goes on from NC_051430.1 coordinate 33,648,663, forward strand.
AGTCAAGTGTTCAGACTCCTTTTCTTTTTTTTCTGCCACCTTTAAAACTCCTAAACTTAGTATCCTGTAAATCAGCACACCCATCAGGTAGCAGGAGATATTATTCATAGCAGAACTTAATATAGGATCTTTGTTTCCACCACAAATCTCACATACTGGATGTGATGGTGATACGCCATAATGACATAATGAATTTTTGTGTACTTTGTGGTATTTTCTTGTTGGAAAATAGCAGATTATATTTACTCACGTTGCTATAACTGAGTATGAATTTTGTGTATTTGTATTTTAAGTCATTCTTATTACCTCCACCGAGGAGGTTGTGTTTTTGGTTGTGTGTCTGTCTGTCTGTGTACAAGATTACTCAAAAAGTCATGAACGGATTTTCATGAAAATGTCAGGAAACATCAAAAATGGTACAAAAATGGGCCTTAGCAGGAACCACCTCATTAGATTTTGGTGGTGATCCAGTCAACGTTCAAGGTCAAAGGTCAAGGTCACAGTCTAACTCTGCAGCTGTATAACAAGAATGTCAAACTGCACAGCTGGACACCCCATGAACCAAGGGAGATCACTGTTGATTTCAAGGTGATGGGGTCAAAAGTCAAGGTCACAGGTAACCCGTTTGTTAAAAACGTGTCTCTGCTCCGACGTCTGACCCTTTTGTTTTCTCTGCCAAGGAAGTCTGTTGGTTTGTTTGTCTGAAAACTAATGAACAGATTTGGATGAAATTATCAGGAAATGTTCTGGTTGTCACAAAAAACAATGGATTAAATTTTGGTTCTGATCCAGATTATGATCCGGATCACACTGTTTGTTTTAATCACGCTGTGGCTTTGGCAGAGGTTTGCGCTCTCCGAGTGCTTCTAGTTGATCAATAAATGGATCTAATGCTCCTGCATTAACGAGACCTAAATATGTGGTAAGCTGATGACAAAGTGTCCCCCTTCTTTTGCCGTCTTCTACCAGCTACAGGTTAAAAGTAGTATTTCTGACATTCATAGCACCTTCAAAGGAAAGAAACGCACACAGCGCTTCATTTGACAGCTGGTACTAGTTTGGGACTGTAGTTGTGCAGCAATTTTTGAAGCTTGGGATGGCAGTATAAAAAGAGATCCAAAAATAGATGGGGGAAATAAGAGTATGCTTTAGGGCTTGGCTGACTTTTGCTTGTCAAGTCAGTGATTTCAAAACAACCTTTTATCCATTAGTGTTATCCACCCCTGTGGAAGTAAAGGAAGCTTTTATTTTCATTTCATCCATATACAGGTCATACAGTATAAAGTGAAACAGGACAACGCTCCTTAAAAACCATAGTGCTATGTACTATATAGGACCCTTTAAAATCTGCATTTTTTTTCCCCAAAAGTCTGTTGGAAAAAATGTTTTTGTCTTTATTTTTCTACTTTAACCACATTTTCTTACCTAAAAACGCTGAATCAATAAAATATCAAAAGTTCAATTGTAAAATATCCACAATTTAATGAATAAAAACAAATTTTAAAGCAACAATAGCTGTAATACATAACTAGCTAGGTATATTGCTGGATACCTGGGTATTAAGTATCAATTTTACTTAACTTGTTTACTTTTACCTCACTGTTATGTGATTTCTGGCTTATTTCAGCAGAGCTTTTCTTTTATTGTGTTTAAAATATCAGGTAACTTTAAGAGTCATGAAAGGTTTTACAGTAAAATGAAAAAAAAAACCAGTGCAGGATTTTTAAGTTTCTGAAACTCACGTTTTTGTCGTTGGAAGTTGGTTTGCAGTCAGTGATTTGGATCTAGTCAGGATGCGAAATAATCCCTTGTAAAAGTAATAATATCACAGAAAGTTTAGGTGATCCGTCAGAAAGCTTTTTCTGAGCATAAGAATGTTTGATCCAAAAGATGCACCTGAAGAAGGAACCATAGAAACCACAGGATGCAACACAGGAGGAACCATAGGAACCATGGAGTCCTCAAAGTTCAGGATTCTGTGCTGCTTTCACACATGTGGACAAAATGTTAGAGGAAGGTTTTATGTCTTACTTTTGTGATAGTCAGTTATAACAAGTTAACTGATGCTCTGTCCATGAAGAAATGCATATTTTCATCTAGGTTTTTCATATTTATGTTAAACCTTTGCAGACTGACCAAACAGGTCTTTTACACACATTACAGCGGGGTTTAAATCAGGGGTGGAAATTAAAAACTTTGTCCACTCATAGTGGCTGGTGGCACCGACCGTTAGACATCGCTGTTTAGCCGTGCTACGGTAGGAAAATCTGACGAGGAAGCACAGATCGTCACTGACCGACGTCATGACGTCATCGATTTAGTTGTTTAACTTTCGGTTCTTCCCTCGACTACTCTTGAAAAACCATTTTTGTTGTCTGCCACCCGCTTAACTCCCGAAATGTTCCGCCACATCGCTAATGCTACTCCTCAAATTGTTTCTTCTTCTTCTTCTTGATTTTTATTGGTGGTTGGTAAACAACTGAAGGACTCAATACCGCCACCAACTGGTAAAGAGTGTCTGCTAAACTTTTCTCCTTCTTGCATTTAGCAGCAACTCGAGCACATTGCTGCCCTCTATATGTCAGGAGGACAAATAACACCTTTTCTGTTCAAATTGCCAACCCGCCACAGTGGCGTGTGTTGATCAAAATCAGGGGTGCTAATTTCCCCCCCCTGGTTTAAATTGTTAAATATCACGACACACAAACAAACCTGAGACAATTTTTGATATTTCATTATCATTTTTGGTTTGTTCAAGTTGAATTATAATGAGATGTTTAATTATTTTGCTGTATGAAAGGTGCAGAAATGCAGTGAAATGTTCAAACACAAGAGGCAGTCATTTGTTTTTGTTTTTCTTTTCTTTTTTAAAGCGCTCAAGTAGTGAAATTTATTCAGTTGTTGGTTTAGTCGCAGAGTGTTTCAGAATCTAATGGTGTGGAAGAAGTAACTGTTCTACTGTCTTGTGGTGAGAGGGCCAGATTCTTTGCTACCTCTTTCCAGATGGTAGAGAAGTAAATGATTCATGTGATTGGGTCTTCTATGATGCTGGTAGCTTTATGGATGCATCATGTGTAATAGAGGTTTGTAATGGGTGGGAGAGAAAGACTAATGACTAACTTTTCAGCTGTTCTCACTTCCTACTGTAAAATCTTCCAACCTGATGTGGTGCAGTTTTCAAAATTCATTTAATTTTAGTCTATTTATATAGCACCAATTCACAGCAATCATCCTCTCAGGGCACTGTACAAAAACACGCACATATATTATAAAAGCCAATTAGTAAAAGTTAGCCAGCAGATTGCGTTGAATCTTCACTTTGTCGCAGTCTCCCATCCTGAGCAGCTCATTGGTGACAGTGGAAAGGAAAAACTCCCTTTTAACAGGAAGAAACCTCCAGCAGAACCAGAACCAGGCTCAGGACGAGCAGCCATCTGCTTCGACCGGCTGGGGTTTGAGAGGACAGGAAAGAGAGACTGACACAGAATGACTGGTCCAGGTGTGGTTTCTACTGGAAGAAAGACAAAGAAAATCATGTTAATGATAGAAATAATTACAGCAGAGCAAGTAAAGACAGCAGCAGTGAGAAAATGTGGTCAATGTATCCTCCAGCAGTCTAAGCCTATAGCAGTATAACTAAGGGATAACTCAGGAAACCCAAGCCAACCCTAATTATAGGATTTATCAAAAAGGAAAGTCTTAAGCCTTGTCCTAAAAGTAGACAGGGTGTCAGCCTCATGGACTGAAACTGGAAATTGGTTCCGGATAACTGAAAGCTCTGCTTCCTGTTCTACTTTTAAAAAGTCAAGTAAACCTGCAGTCTCCCATCACTTTGGCAGCTTACAGAGAAAAACGGTCAGTTTCAATGGAGACTATAAGGCTTAGAATCAGAAAGCTTTGATTTAAAGGTAGATTAGGATTAGGATTGCTAGATGTTGCATTTTTTTTTTACTAATCTCATTTATGGCAAAAATCAGTTTTGGCTTTTCCTGTGCACATTACAACTCATTCTGCAGCACAGCTCACATTTATATTTACCCTGCTGCTGGCTCCATCACTTTCTCCTCATTAGGGGGACATGCAACAGGTGGCTGGGACCCTGCTGATAACTGCTTACAGTTCTTCTGCAACTTCGGATATCATTTCTTGTTTAGATTAATTTTGTTTACTAACATAAACTTGCAGCTTTGTAACTTGCTCACTTTAGAAAACAAGAACCTCTGAATTTTTATTTTAAACAGGATCCTGTCTGTGTAACACAAAGTTTTATACTGATTGGCCATGTATTTAGGGGACGACGTTGGAAATGTGGTTTTGTACATTTTGGAATGTTGAGCCAAAGTGGTACATTTTCACTAAATTTATATTGACAGATACAATTATGTCGATATAAAGCATTTGATGCATCTGACATGCATTCTGTGCAATGCATGTCAGAGAGTGCAATGCAGGTTTGAGCTCTTGGAGGATATAATGTTTAAAATATTGCACAATTTGCTGCTTTGCATTGACAATGTTACATTTTTGAAGCAACCATGTCTGTAGTGAAAAAAAAAACGGTAAGCTTGAACAATTAGGGGACCATAAAGCACTTGTTGGTGAGGCCATACTTCTAGCACACTCTGGGGATATTTGAGAAGAAATAAGTATAGCAAAGAGAGAGACAGTGGATGAATCATGACAAAAAAATACCTACATTTTGTCATGTAACATGTATAGGAAGTAACATCGTGGTGGTCGACAAACTACAGAAGAAAAGTGATGAGAAATGTAGCAAAATGAATGTAACATCAGGAAGAAGGAGCAGGAGAAGCTGGAGACATACCAAGGGCTGAGAGAGGAAATAGAGAAGTTGTGGAAAGTCAAAGCCTCAGTGGTACCAGTGGTCATCGGACCCCCAAACTGGAAGAGTGGCTCCAACAGATCCCAGGAACAACCTCAGAGATCTCTGTCCAGAAGAAGCTAAGATACTGAGGAGAACCTTCAAGCTCCCAGGCCTCTGGGGGAGAATTCAAGTTTGAAGTGAAACAAAATTGCCCATGTGAATGAAAAGAGCTGAGAGTTATTTTTGTTTCTTTGAGATAATGACAACTTGTGCTTTGTCATTAGAAAAACTTCTACATGCGGTAAAGAGTTTTTAATTGGCATCAGTAAAGTTTAGTTGTAAATTGTTCTTCTTTCCACATTGGCTCTGTTTCTTGTTATATCAGCCTCTTTAACTCCACAAAGTAAATTATCCACTTTGTTTAAGTTCTATCTCCTTGTATATGTGACATGACTGACGGTGTAGTGAGGTAAATGAGGAAAAGAAATGAGTACGTGATCAATTAAAAAAATGAACGTATAAAGAAAATATTAGTAAATCTATAGTGTGTTGTTAAATTCTGCATTAGATTAAACATTGGATGTAACTGCTGCAGTGAGTGGGAATTTGTAACAATTGTAACAAGAACCCAAGAACCCATTTCAGCCTCACCTCTGTAGAACGCAACAGATGCCAAGGAGACTCATTTTCTGTTGTTCACAACATGATAATTAACTGTGTCCAAGGTAAAATCTTCCAAACAGTGGTACAGCGTGTGCTGAACACTAAATGGGAACTGCAATGCCAGCTGAGGAGGCAAACATATTGATTATTTAGGAGGGTTGCGTTTCATTTCATTATGTTCCCCAAGATGGGAATTCATTAGCATTCTGTAAAAGTAATGAAAATGTTAGGAGCACACTGCACAGAAACCTGTACAGTATGTTTATCATCACTTGAGCTAAAGGCACATTTAATAGAGTTCACACAAATCCTCAGCAACAAGGTGTAGTCTAGAGAGAACAGACATGGGTTGCGGTTCATGCAAATCAACTTAATGTGCCTAAGTCTACTTCAGGTACCCTAGAATGTGAAAAGTTTTTACTCACTTATCCAAATCACTGAATTCAGGTGTTCCAATCACTTCTATGGCCACAGGTGTATAAAATCAAGCATCTAGGCCAGGGGTAGGCAACCCTGGTCCTCGAGTGCCACTATTCTACATGCCAGGGCTGAAAGAGGAAATGGAGTTGTGGAAAGTCAAGACCTCAGAGCACTCGGTGCTGTGACCCCTAAACTAGAAGAGTGGCTCCAACAGATCCCAGGAACAACCTCAGAGATCTCTGTCCAGAAGAGCGCAGTCCTGGGAACAGCTCAGATACTGAAGAGAAGCCTCAAGCTCCCAGGCCTCTGGTAGAGGACCTGAGCTTGAAGTGAAAGTGGAACCACTCATGTTGAACAAATATATATCATACATACACACACACACACACACACACACACACACACACACACACACACGTTGACTTCCATTCCATCTAAGCTCAGAAGTGTGCCAGTAGTGGTAAGGTGTCTTTTTAACTTTGCATACCTTCTACTAGTGCTGGGCGATATGGAACAAATCCTATATCACGATATGGATAATTTTATATCACGATAACGATATATATCACGATATACCCCAATTACGTACGTTGTCAGTTATCCTCTGAAAAATATGAAAAAATAATCT
>NC_051430.1:33655851-33657486 GCF_001649575.2 Kryptolebias marmoratus
ATAAACTGAATGTATGCAAAGTGACAACACTAATACATTCGTCGTAGCCTACGTTATGAAATATTTACATGAATCATTGATACAATTATGATAGAAACGATAGAAGAAAATATATCACGATAGACACTTTTCTATCGTCCCCACGATATGGATCGTTATATCACCCAGCATTACCTTCTACATAAAACACTGAAGAAACATGAAAATGAACATTTGTGACCATCATTTTTCTGTTTTTTCATTTCAGCGTGTAATTTTTACACAGTGGCTGTTTGTTTGATTGTGGCTTACTTTGTGCTCTTTGTTTCTGCCTGCCTGTGTTTGGACAGACACAGGTATGTGGTTATCATAGTGCCTCTAATAAGGAATTGACAGCAGCTTTAACATTTCTTACTTACATTATTCTTTCTGAGCGGTTTCTGTTGATTTCCTGTGTAATGTTTTTTTTTTTTTTCTTTTTTTCTGCCTCCACACAGAACAATTCAGTCAGACTCTCTGCATGTTTTCCAATGTTTTTCCTCCCTCAGCCAATAAACTGCTGCTTCTGTAATCATTGCTCATCACTTTTAGTGTCAAGATGCCAGAGTTCACTATTGAACTGAATATAAAATCCTATTTTCCATTAACTCACAGTTGACCTGGAGGAGTAAGCTTGCCACTGATGCCTCAAGGCATCAATGTGAAGTTAGTTTATGGATATTACAGAACTTCTTGGACCTAGACTGAACAGAAAATACTAATTCTGGTTCTCATCACCCCCTCAAAACAGTTTGGAAACTTTTTAAAAATTGAAATATTTGTATTTAAAGGTGAAATGAAAAGTGTTTTGAAGCTAGAATAAATCAAAAGAAAGTCATAAAAGGTTTTTTTTTTCAGAGTAACTTTTTTTAAAAAATTACACTAATTTAAAATTAAAAATGAAAGATCAAAATAATTACTAAGGTCTCTTTTGGCATTTTCTGTGTTCACTTGGAAGTTTAATGTACACAGTGCCAAACACAAGGTAGTAAATAGCAAATACAGATAGTGTGGGGGTGACATGGTTCAGTTTGTTGCAATTAATTGTGTAAACTGACCCAAAACTCCAATACCTGTGTCATTCTTCAGCTTTCCAAAGAACAAGAAAGTTTGATGGATGTGGTTAATTTAGCCCCTGGAGAAAATTACAACCCAAAGTTTGGTGACTAACTGTGCGGTTAATGTTTTGATGAGGACCACCTAAAATCAGTGGAAATTAAATTTTTTTTACCAGCCACTCAAATACTTTACCAGCCACTATTTTTTGTTGTGACAAAAAGTAATTTCATATGATGATGATGATGATGATGATGGAGGTGGGTGGAAGCAGTTGTGGTGCCCTACAAGCTGAACAACACCTCTTTCTGGGCACTGCATGGAAATAACTAGTCAAAAAGTGAAATTTATTTCTGTGGAGTGTTTTTGAAGTATTTTGTAAGTTTTTGTATGTAAGTTGTAATGTTTTTCAGACACTTGCTGCTTTTAATGCATAGATCTATTTGTGCTACCTGCTTATATTTAACAGGTAGGATATTCTGATGAAGGAAGGGATTTTTGTGGTTTTAGAAAGGTTTTCGTCGTGGATATAAATTGTTCCAATGCTATGCTAAGCATAAC
>NC_051430.1:33657687-33671282 GCF_001649575.2 Kryptolebias marmoratus
GACGTCATCGATTTAGTTGTTTAACATTCGGTTCTTCCCTCGACTACTCTTGAAAAACATTTTTTTTGTCTGCCACCCGCTTAACTCCCGACATGTTCCGCCACATTGCTAATGCTACTCGTCAAATTGTTTCTTCTTCTTCTTCTTGATTTTTATTGGTGGTTGGTAAACAGCTGAAGGAATCAATACCGCCACCAACTGGTAAAGAGTGTCTGCTAAACTTTTCTCCTTCTTGCATTTAGCAGCAACTCGAGCACATTGCTGCCCCCTATATGTCAGGAGGACAAATAACACCTTTTCTGTTCAAATTGCCAACCCGCCACAGTGGCGTGTGTTGATCAAATTCACTTCAAATATTTACACGCATTTGGCCGGTGGCGGGGGCTAATTTCCACAGCGGTCTGCCACAGCTGGCCCCGCCTCCTACTACGTCACCAACCAAGGAGGTAGCACCCCCCCCACTCAGTCACCCCGCTTTGGGATTTTGACACAAAAAAACTAAAAATGTTCATTAACGTTTGAAATCAGAGAAATGGGCTACTGGAGTGTTTTATGTTTAACTTTTTTTTAAAAAAAAACTCTTTATTTTTTATATTATATTACTTTTCAGTTTTAGGATTAGGCTTAACATAGGACTGCTGTCTGTTTTAATTTAAAGGTTTACAGGTGAGTTTTGAGTGAGGTTTTGAATGTGGATGAATACTCAGTAGTTAGGAATTTCACTGATTTGAAGCAGTCTTGTTGAAGGCTCTCGGAGCCATTGTGAATAAATTAGCAGATTATTATTGATCATCAGTGTGGTTTTTAGACCTTGGCAGCTGAGGCTGTAGCCCTGGATGATTTCCATCACAAGGAGAGCTCTGTGCAGATGCCAAAATACAGCTCTTATGCTCTAAAATTATGGAAACTAAAATGAGAAGGGTTAAAGATGCCTATGACAGCTCTGCAGGTATTTTGACAAAAAAAATGTTGAATTATTTTGATTATGTTCAAAATTCATGCAACAAAACTGCAAGCCTTTGCAACTCATGCTCTGGCCACATCTGACCTTAGAAAACATAAAAATTAGTTTAATGGCTTTAACTCAGGTTGTTTTACAAATAAAGACATGGACAGCCTAAGGTTTGTGCCTTTGTGTTAAATTAAGAAAAACTCACAAATGTAACGGAAATAATTTGAAACTGTCAAAAGTTTAAAAAACAAAGAAATTCTTAAACTCAGCTAATTAAAATCTATCATTGCTTTTAAATATTGGCTCAACAGAATTATTAAAAAAAACAACAACTAATAAACCTGAGTTTGAATAAATAAATAAAAAAAGATGGTTGAGATGGTAGAGTGTTCACCCTGAAACTGGGACATTGTGGCTTCAATCCCCGGTCAGGTCATACCAAAGACCCATTGCCACCCCTGTTTGACCCTCAGCATTAAGGGTTGGAATTGGGGGGTTAAATCACCAAATGGTTCCCGCTCACCGCTCCCTCAGGGGATGGGTCAAATGCAAAGAACAGATTTCACATAATCAGTGGTACTTTAACTTTTACTTCTTGAACTGTCTGAAAATTGTGAAGCTCCTAAAATTAAAGGCTGAAAAGTAGTCACTGTTCTGTTTGGTATCATGGTGTGTACCACTCTGAACAGGAAGCTTCTGATAGGTTTATTGTTAATTAAAATCACACCCATGGATGTAATTTAAGGCACACCTGAAACACTTCCTTGTGTAACATCATGGGAAAGTTGACAGAAATCAGCCAAGATACCAAGAAGAGAACTGTGGACTTACACAAGTCTGGTTAATCCTTGGGTTTCCAGATGCTTGAAGGTGCCTCGTTCATCTGTACAGATTATTATTTCCCCAAACTCCTAGTGTTAGTCCTTTTTTCATTTTGTTGTCCTAATTGTTTGTTGTTGATTCCAATTTTCCATTTAGATTATTTCTGTAATAAAATCTTAAAAGACAGTTTGGTTTTCAGTGTAGATATTATGGTGAAGGTTTCTTTGTGATGAACAATTTCATCCTTCAGTCGTTGAAGAATCTGATAAATGGTAAGTTTTATCTCAAGATTGAAACGCCAACCCAAAACACCCAAGAACGGCTAAGAACAAAACTTTTGGACTATTCTGAAGTGGCCTTCTGAGCCCTGATTGAAATCCTGGAAGTCCTGGGATTCATTCCCAGCACGCACTTTGAGCTTGATATCGCACGTAATATTATTTTCAAGGTTTGACCAAAACACCTACAACTCACTCTTCAACATAAGGTGACCTTAGTCTAAAACTCTGGCATGAAAGGTGGTGGGCGATATGTAATCCTTTAAGGAATTCTAGGCCTTTGGTCATTTAAGCTGGCAGGTAATGTCTAAATATTTACCCAAGGAAAACTACCAAAAAAAAGAGACCGTAAATAAACGCAATGTACTGTAGAACAGGGACAGATTTTATCCTTCCATCTGCAGCAGGTTTTGAAGAGCTGTTGTAAAACATCATACAGGTTATTTTGTTTGTATTTTTGTCTCAACCTGGTGACTTTCTTTGATAGATTATGTGCAAATGCAAGGTGAATCTATGCTTTTTTGTTTCTGTTCATGTTCACAATGAACTAAACAATTAACATTAGTGTTTAGTTCAGGATGTCCCGAAGTATTTTTCTTTTCTGTGTTCTCATCAGTAATTGTAACTGCCCAATATGTGAAGCTTTTTCTCCTCTTGCAGAGCCATGAATCAGCCGGGACAGCAGCTGCTCCCCACATAGAGGTCTTTCCACCTCTCCTCCCGTTTACTTCAGCCCAGAGGATGCTGGGAATGTGTCGTGGGCGCAGGAAGTTCCTGGCGGCCTCCCTCGCCTTGCTCTTCATCCCCGCACTCACCTGGCTTTACCTGTCAGTTGGAAGTATTCAAGGTGAGAAACCTGGATATTTTAAAACTGTAACTGCTGTAATGTGATTAAACTTGTGTGTGTGTGTGTACAGTCCCTAGGCAGGGTTCTTCAATTTTTCATATTTCATTATTTCTGTTTTTCTTTCTGAATTCTATGTTTTATACTGTAACCACATTTTTCACATAAAAGCTGTCTCTGTAAAACACAGAGGTGGCAGCATCATGGTGCGGGGTGTTTTGCTGCAAGAGGGACTGGTGCACTTCACAAAATAGTTGATATAATATCAAGATATCAGCCATAAAGTTGAAGCTTAGGCACAAGTGGGTCTCCTAAATGAACAGCGTCCCCAAACATACTGCCAAATTACTTACAAGGTGGTGTAAGGACAACAAAGTTGAGTTTTGAGTGGCCATCGCAAAGACCTGATCTCAATCTCATAGAAAATTTGTAGGCAGAGCTGAAAAGGCAACAAACCTGGATCAGTTCCACGAGTTCTGTAAGGCATAATGGAGCAGAATTCCCAGAAATTGTTGTGAGAAGCTTGTGGAAGGATACGTAAAACGTTTGACCCAAGTCAGAAAGTTTAAAGGCAATGCTATCTACGGTCTACCATTCGATTCGAAAATTTAAATTTTTAAATTTTGATTCCTAGTTTTGATACTTGGAAGAAAAAGCTGCAGAACAACAACAAAGAAAAATCCACAAAAAGTGTGTGCGCAACCATAGACGGTGTGTGGCGCATCCTGGTCACATGACCGATTTAAATCACCCGAACGGGAAAGATGCGCCCTCTCTGAGACTCCATTTCAATTTGTGTCAAAAGTACAGTCTTCACGAGTTTTAAATCGTGGTAATAGGCCAAGGAAAACCAGAGTTATGATAAATAATTCACGCCACATCTTTTTTCTGACATCATCATCTTATTTGAAGCGTGTTAGAGTGAGAGGCAGCGGGAGAAAACACCCCCCGTCCCCCATCCCATCTCAGCACCAATCCCCCGGTGTGCTACTCTGTTCACCATAGAGTCCAAGGGAAAGCTGTTGATGTGACAATTTAAAGAGTGCCACGGAAAGGTTACAGCATCTATTGTCTTAAAAGAATCAAAGTCGAGAATTGTTAGAAACCGGAATCGAAGTGAGATTTCGGAATCGGAACCAAAATAGTTCAAATTCAAACGATAAGAAAATGTATGTAAACTTGTGAAAAATTTTGGCCGTAAAAAAATTAAAAATAAATTTGGAAATCCTAGCTGACCTAAAAAAGGAAAGGTTTAGTCTCATTTAATGTCAGATGGTGAGGGAAAAAATGTTGTCTTTTTCTACAGTGGATGTAAACAAATGGGTTTAACTTGACAAAAGTAATATTAAGAAAAAGAAAACTTAAAAAACAACCAATGCCTCAAAAGTTGTGCAACAAATTATTTGTTTAAGGGTACAGTCTTTTTTTAAAGCCAGTTTCATTTTTCTTTTCTTTTATTTTTTACTGTTGAACCACAATTCAAAAGCAATGTCTGGTTTTCATTTGTCACTGTTAATATTTTCCTTTCTTTAGTACTATTGTCTTGATTTAAGTGATTTTAGCTACAAAAGGATACAAACTGATTTGCCTGTATTTCTAATATTCATCCATTCATTTTCTTTACCCCCTTCTTCTTTGCGGGTCGCGTGGAGCTGGTGAGGGGCGATGGATACCCTGGACAGGTTCTAATATAAAATTTGGAAATTAATTTCCCCATCTTCTTTGGGAGATCCAAGTCTAAATAGTTCATTGGGTGTTCATAACTCAAACTACCCTCCCCCCTCCTGCCAGCTACTGTATACAACTGAAAGATGGTTTGGTGTTGGAGCGTGGAAGATGAAAAATGACGCCCTGTCTCTGTTGTCCTGGTTTTGGGCCTTTAAACTATAAAACTGGTGTGATGGCAAACTTTTGTGGTTTTGACTCCATGACCTTTTAACATAGGCCAATGTCTCAGCTTCGTCTCATCCATGCTTCATGTTAAACTCTGACTTTTTAGAGAAAAGTTGCAGAAAGAAATGTTCTTGCAGACAAAGTCACCCTTCCCTATCGTCTTTCCCCTGGAGGTGAAGTATTAATGAATTACTGAGGCCTGTCCAAAGTTGATTACTTCCTTCAGACAATAAAGACTTGGAGCCATTTTAATGACTTTGACTCTTAGGATTGAAGTGCTGCAGTAATGCCATTATTAATTATGATAAATTGACAATTTAGACTTTGGGCTAGGGTGGCTGGGGAGGTCAACACAGTCACTGCAGCCTGTCTATGTGAATACACTCTCATAATGCAATCATCACCAAGGTCTCAGTTGTCATTTTTGGACTTGACATGAAGTTCCTGGCAGCAGATGGTAGTTGCTGGAAGTGTTAGAAGTCGTGAACGGATTTGGCTGCAGGGAGCATGGGCTGAAGGTGAGGTCTGAATGTGGGAAACAGCAGCGATGTGCCTCTATTGGCCCTGAGTCTCACCCTCACACTTTTAAATTCTCTCCTCATCCCTCCCTTCCATGCAGAGCTCTGTAGGCAACACAGGTCTGGAAAATTAAAGGCCTAGAATTCCTTGAAGGAATGCTTGTTGCCCGCCACTTTCTATGTCAGAGTTTTAGACTAATGTCATCTTAGGATGCTGCTTTTTATTTTATTTTATTTTTTTGCTGTTGATCATGAGTGTTGGGAATAGTAAACTAATTAAATCATTATTATATAGCATAAACTAATGACCTTGTTTAAGATGCCTCATATACCTCCCTCCACCCCCACCCCATTTTGACCACTGGTTGTAGCTGTTTGTCAAACCTTGAAAAAAATATTATGTGCAATCTTATGCAATATGGCAAGTTGCCACACTCAGAGTATGTACTGTAGCCACTACATATCAAATTTTAGCTCAATATCTGTAAAATTGACCAAGTTATAATCATTTTTGTTTTGGCTATGCAGTGTTTCATGAGATAGTTCAGATTTGACAGAAAATAGGGTGGTGGGTATCAGTCTCAGCTACTATCACACCAAAGTTTAGGTCAGTATCTGTAAAATTGTCTGAGTTTTAGCAATTTTTTTAAAGGTCAGTTGGATGTGGTGGCCATCTTGAATGGGGTTAATCAGTTAAAGATTTGTAGCCAGTCATTACTTTTTGCAAGTTCCATTCAAATGTATTCAGTGATACATGAGATATTTTGGTAACAGACAGTCACAAACAGACACTAACACGAGAATACCATCACTGAATGCCTAACTTGGCGGCAGGCAATGGAAAACCCACACAGATCAAAGTTTGAAGTAAAAAAGAACAAGGTATCTGTCAGAAGGAGAACTTGAATAGCATGAACCATAACTATTTTAATAGGCACGTTAAGACTTTAGTTATCAGACATCCATATGCTACATCAGTTGGGGTCTATGTCAACTCACTGCAGTGTAAGGATAATTCATTGCACTTCTATATCTACATGATGACTTACTTCACAAGGGATCCCCAAATGGTCAATAGCAGTCCAAATCTGGAAGCCAAATGAAGTCCGGTCTGGACCCAGATTAGTTATTAAATTTACTTGTACACTTTTCCACATACCTACACTAATTCAGTTTTAGCGGTGCACCTTTTAGAAACATAACGGTTCGTCTTCCTTCTCTCTGCAGAGAGAAGTCAACCCGTAAAGCAGAGAGGTAAGAGGCTGAGAAAATCAGCACAGTTGTCACTAAGACAAAAGATGAGGAGAAATTTGAGGCTTTTATCAAGACTTGACAGCTTTGATACTATAAGTTAATTCTTCCTGTGGAGCGTTTCATACATAAATCCCTTTAATTAAAGAAAGGAAAAACGCCACAATCATCACTGAAATGACTTGAAACCGACAAGGAAAAAAACAAATCATTAAAAATCAACCATTGCTTGGTAATTTTGGTTGAGCATAATTATTTTCAAAAACAAACAAGGAAAATTGACAAAAATGATGATACCATCTATTTTCTTTTTCCAACTTTTTTCCATTCCGGGACACGGGGCAGCTGGTGCGAAAGGCAGGGGACACCCAGGACAGGTCACAAGTCCATCACAGGGCCACACAGAGACAAATGGGTTCTACACCCATTCACACTCTCACACCTAGAGACAATTTAGAGTTACGAATTAACTTGAGGTATGTTTTTGGAGAGAAGAAACCAGGGTATCCAGAGAAAACTCATGCATGGGGAGACATGCAAACTCCACACACAAGGGCCGGGAGGTGAACCAGCGACCTTCTGGCTGTGAGACAACAGTACTAGCCGCTGCTTTGCTGTTCCACCAAAGATGGTACCATTAACTTAATATTTTGTTGCAAAACCTCTTGAGGCAATCAAGTGTTTTCTGTAACTCCCTCTGAGACCTCTGCATCTGTCAGCTGGTATTTTGGCCCACATTTTGAGAACAAACTGCTCCAGCTGTCTCAGGTTTGAAGGGTTCCTTCTCCAGATGTTTCAGCTCCTTCCACAGATCAGGAACAGGATTTAGATTGGGGCTCAGGAGGCTACTTCAGAATGGTCCAATGTCCAACACGAAAATTTGAAGGCAGACCAGAGGCAGAATGGTCGTCTTTCAGTTTAACGATTGGTTGTGGGAGAAAGTGTAAAGCTTATTGCAGAACTTAGAGACCAAAGTTGGCCCATTGAATTTACAGACATTTGATATTGTGAAGAAATAGTTCATCTTGAATACAGCTTCTAGGGTCTTATTTGACTTTATAAAATGGTAAAGTGTGGAAGAAAATATTGTTTAAGTATGACTCCTCAAGAGGCAAATAGCTTTATTGACTGAAAGCTCCAGCAGATGATTTATATACATTCCCTTTGTGGATATGACAGATTTTTGCCCAGAGCAAAACAAATTTCTGCCTTTCTTTCAATAATTGGGACTTTTGAGGTTGTGTAATATATCATTCTTGAAAAGGTTCAAGCTAACTGAATTTCAGATCTATGCTTGGGTCTGTAGGCAACATTTCAGAATCTTACAATACTTACCCGAAACTGAAAATAGCTACAATATTATGCTCATCCTATGCATCATTTAATCTTTCTGTGCTAAGATTTATGCAAAAACACTGCTCAACCATTCTCAGATTACTAACTTACTAACATTAGAGTTAAAGACCTAGTAATTCTTAAAGGAATAAATATGACCCACCACCTTTTATGCCAGTGTTATACTGTCTTATGATGAAAAGGGATGGAGATGTAACCATTTTGGTCAAATAAATGATATGTGTGTTCTGACACGACATTGCAAGAATATGTGTTGAGGATGACTTTCAGCTACTATCATGCAAAATTTATATTTGTAAAATTTACTAAGCCATATCCATTGTTGTGTTTGCTAAAGTTTATTAGCTCTGGTGGCATCTTGAATTGGGTTTTCTGAGTTTGATTATAAATCCAATCAGTGATTCATGAGAGATTTCAGAACTCAGAGACACACACTTACACGTTTGTATATCTATCCTTAAAAAGGACATTGTAATGACTACCACTCATTTTTGTAGCCTTACCCTAACCCGAAAACTATTCATTACCGTTACTTGCCTAACACTAACCCTAACCTAAACTCCATTCAAACCTTAGCCCTAAACCAAACCATCCATTTTTGTTATTGGCTTTCCCATGCAGGATTGCAGGAGAGCAAATACCTATCTCCAGCAGTCATGTGAGAGGTGAGGTACACCTAGGACAGGGGTAGGCAACCCTGGTCCTGGAGAGCCACTATCCTGCATGTTTTACTTGTTTCTCTGCTCCAACACACCTGATTTGAATCAGTGTGTCATTAACAGGCTTCTGCAGAACATGAAGAGGTGATTTAACCTCTGAATCAGGTGTGTTGGAGCAGAGAAACAAGCAAAACATGCAGGATAGTGGCCCTGAGGACCAGGGTTGCCTACCCCTGACCTAGGACAAGTGGCAAAGACCATCACAGGGCCACTGAGACAAATTAGACCAACAATCACTCACACTCTCACTCACACCTACTGACAATTAAGAGTTACCAATTAATCTAACATGATTGCACCCACGCATGCACAGGAAGAACAGGCAAACAGCACAGAAAGGCCCCAGGGGGGAGGTGGACCTGCAACGTTTGTGCTGCGAGATGACAGCGCACTGGTTAGCCCAACCACTGGTGGTTAGTAGTTAAAGGTGAAATGCAATATAATTAATGAGGTTTCATGTTTTTTGCTCAATTAGACACTTCCATAAAATGCTGATGTAGTTTATCAGTCGCCAGAACATGGTAAATCCAAAAAAAGGTTAAAAAACAAAATCAACTGGGTTTCTGTTCTGTAGCTGAAGACGTTTCGCTTCTCATCCAAGGAGCTTTATTAATTCAAAAAGCAGAATGTGTGGAGTTCAAGCTTTCAAAGCTGAGATGTTTTTAAAAAATAGTCGCATTCAGATTATGTTCACTCTCCTCACAATAGAGGCTCATTAGACTCTTTGTTTGTCTGACTCACAGACGGGCCACTCTGGTCACATGAATGAAGGTGTTGATCAGAGTGGAACGAAATAACTGGGGATCAGGCCTAATGCTCCATTGGAGGTTTTTGAAAGCTGAAATCTGAGACCTCCTTCTCTATTTAAAATTGGTTTGTCTTTTTTGACATAGATGGCTTCCTTCACCCCCACTCAAACCACCTGTCTTCTCGGTCCAAATTATGAACATTTTGGTCCTCAAAAGAGCATCCGTTATCCTTGAGGTGTAGGTGAACAGCTGAGTCTGGTCCAGAAGAGCTGCTCTTCTGTGTTGAGCCATGCGTCTGTGGAGAGGTTGTTTGGTCTCTCCAATATAAAGGTCTGAACATTCTTCGCTGCACTGAACTGCAGACACCACCTCTCAGTTTGGGTTGGGGGGTTTTGTCCTCAGAGTGGACCAGCCTCTGTCTCAGAGTCCTGTTGTGTTTGAAATGAACCTGGATGCTGTGTTTAAGGAAAATCCTTCCGAGTTTCTCAGACGCTCCAAAACATAAGGGATGACAGTGTTTTTTCGTCTGTTCTTCTCCTTGTTCTGTTCAGTGGCATGTTTTTTTAGATTTCCTTGCTGACTGGACAAAAGCTCAGTTAGGATATCCACATGTTTGGAGAGCTTTTTTGATTTTTTGGTTCCTTTTCCTTCCCTTCTGTCTTCAGCCCAATGCTGTAAAGTTCTGATGACAGAGAGTTTGTGTTCCAGTAGGTGGTGAGAGTCAAACAGAAGGTACTGATCTGTGTGAGTCGGTTTCCTGTAGACCTCAATGTTGAGACTGTCCTCTCTTTCCATGTGAACCAGACAGTCCCAAAAAGGAAACTTATTGTTATTGTTAGCATCTTCTCTGGTGAACCTGATGTTGTTGCCAACAGAGTTGATGTGGCTGGTGAACTCTTCAACTTCCTTAGCTTGGATTTTGACCCAGGTATCGTCCACACATCTGAACCAATGGCTTGGTGTAGCTCCCTCAAAGGAGTTCAGGGCTCTCTGCTCCACTTCCTCCATGTAGAGGTTAGCCACAATCGGAGACACTGGAGATCCCATGGCATAACCATGCTTCTGTCTGTAAAAACTTATTATACTTGAAATAAGTGGTGGAGTCCAGCAGGGTACCGATCTGGTCCAGGATGAAGTTGGTCCTGTTGTTTAAGTCATTGTCTTGTAGAAGTCATTTTAAAATGGTTTCCAATGCTGCTGATGTGGGTATTCACATGAAAAGAGAAGTGACATCAAAAGATAACAGGGTTTCTCCTGAAGCCTGCTTCAAATGTTGAACTTTGTTAGCAAAATCAACAGACTTCTCTATGTGTCATTACAGGTTTACTCCGGGTACAGACCCAGACCAAAAACATCCATGTTAGGTTAACTGGTAACTCTAAAATTGTCTCTATGTTTCCCTGTGATGGACTTGCAACCTGTCCAGGTTGTCCTCTGCCTCTCACACAGCGATTGCTGGAGATAGACACTCGTCCCCCACAACCCAAACTAGAGAAATGGGTAAAGAAAATGAATGGATGGATGGATTAATGGTTTTGTACAGTGCCTGAGGTGACTTGTTGTGATTTGGCACTATATAAATAAACTGAATCGAGTTGAATAAATGAATGTGACTGTAGCATCAGGCTGCAATTTAACATAACTAAATGAAGTGAAGTGGGTCCTAATAATCTCTGCACCTACTGTGTACAGAGGTAATATAGTATCGTAGCTTGTGATTATGGTCAGTGAGCAAGGTGAGGTTAAAATCTCTTAGCAGCTGTCATACAAAAACCCCCCATCCATCTAATTATCCAACAACATTCAAGGTCAGTGACCCATCAGGTTTTATTATCATACTGTGGTGAGACCCTGCATGAAACAGTATGAATTATATCATCACATCAATGCCAAGATTAGGCAGCTGACACATTCCATCTGTCCTGGCAAAAACAAAGGATTTCCATCAGTGCAGCTACTAAAAGGCTTATCTAAACTCACGATTTATTTGATTTATTGGATGGGAAGACACTTGTCTAAAATGACTTCTGCTCCAAGTATTAAGTTTTTACTTTTCTGTTGAACAAATGAGGAAAAACAAAACAAAACATTCAAATCAGATTAGAGAAGTTGGAACTAACCTCTTTTTAGTTCAACTCAAAGTTCTTCCCGGCGGACGTTTTCATTCTTTTATGCACATCTGCAAAGATCATTTTGAAACTGTATTTTGTTCAAAACCCATTGGTAAAATCTGAAATAAGCCTAACAATAGACAATTAAGTAGATGAGGATCCCAGAGCAGGAGCTGTTTAAAATGGCTGCCACAGCCAGCTGTCCTTGGAAAACAGAAAAATTGCTATAATTCAATTCAAGTTTGGTCAATTTACCAAATGATAATTTGTTAAATTGCTGAGCGACATTCACAACACTTCTCAGTTACATTTTGCGTGAGATATTTTGATTTTGAAATCCAGCTTTAACTGTTGGCAAAATATCTCATTAAATATCGCAAGCACAAAAATGGCTCTAATTAAGTGGATTTTACAGCTTTTGAGCTAAAATTTGATGTGGTAGTAGCTGTGAGTCAATGCAATGTTAATGCATGAGATTGGCGCAAAACGTTATTTTTCAAGGTTCAATCAAAATGGCTACAACTTCATCATTGTTGAACATAAGATATTCTTAGTCTAAAACTCTTCTGTGGGCAAAATACATTATTTTAATGGAAAAAAATCCTTTTATCATTCTAAATAGTAGCCTTATTTAAGATTATTAAATATATTGAAGGAAAACCAAAGATGCAGGGTCATTTTAAAGTGAGCTAGCTTCAGTTCTGACCCAATTACATTGCTGGAGTGTAAGATAAAGACGCTACGGTAGAAATTCTTGGTTCACTTGTCTTTTTTTAGGCCACTTCAAAGGTTGGGCCACATGTGGAGGTGTGACATTTCTACATCACCTCACTTGAATAAAACATGAATGTGTAGAATGCATCTGTGTTTTCTTTTCCTTCAAGAGGCCCGGTGTCTCTTCATTTTTCAACATGCATTAAGGAGTTTGGAAAATGTGGACAGGGAATCTGAGAAAACATACATCAGTATAATGAAAATCACTCCACGTGCTGACGCTTTTTCCTTTATCTTTTGTGTGCCAGTGATTAGACAAAATGGTAGCTGGCTGGTGTGCTTGTGTCAAGGTTTTTCAAACTGTCTGCCAGGTGAACAGACGCCCCAGCATGATGGATGTGTTGCTACCTCCCAGCAGATATCTGCCTCTGAGCAGGAGGCAGAAGATGAAACATTACGGCTAACACAAATAAAATCTGACATCCGTGAATGCTATTAGCTTTATAACATTCAACAAAAGCTACACGTGTTTGTATTATTTTCTAAGAGGTTGATTAAATGTATTAGAGCATGAAAGTGTGTGAAGATTTTAGAATATTTAGATCTTTGCTTAAATATGATTTAACCCGCCTTAATTTCTTGTCAAAAGTGACAAAAGAGTCAGTTCAAAGAAACAGTTTTTATTATTATTTATTATTATTATTATTATTTGAGCAGTGTGTAATTCATTATTTTTATGTAAGTATGTAAGATAAAACAAAAGTCCTTATAGTATTTGGTGTGACTAGGAATGATTTGAAGATCTTAATGACGGAAGACCACAAGAAACAGATTAGGATAGCCAGGGACCTTTCTGGGACCAGGGGTTGGGGGTTCGCTGGTGAGCACCTGGCGGTCGAGCCTTGGCTCCCATAGTGCTGTCGAGGGAAATGTGGTTCTGTTGGCACCTTCAATTTGGAGCGGTTCATAGACCCGTGTGAAGCAGCTGGACCATGGTTCTCAACCAGAAAAAGATGCAATCTGTTCAGGTCAGGGTGAGTCTTTGTCTCAAGTGGGGTAAATCAAATCCCCCCGGTCTTGTTCTTAAGTGATGGTAGGATGGAAGAGGTGGATTAATGGATTGGGGTCTTGTCCACAGTAATGAGGGCATTCCTCTGGTCTGCCTTGGTGAAGAAGAAGGTGAGTTGAAAGGCACAATTCTCGATTAACTGGTCTGTCTACATTTCAACCCTCACCTACAGGTGCTGGTCATAAAAGTAGAATATCATGAAAAAGTAGATTGATTTCAGTAATTCCATTTAAAAAGTGAAACTTGTATATTATATTCATACATTACATACAAACTCATATATTTCAAATGTTTATTTCATTTAATTTTGATGATTACA
>NC_051430.1:33686111-33696492 GCF_001649575.2 Kryptolebias marmoratus
GTAATCATCAAAATTAAACGAAATAAACATTTGAAATATATGAGTTTGTATGTAATGTATGAATATAATATACAAGTTTCACTTTTTAAATGGAATTACTGAAATCAATCTACTTTTTCATGATATTCTAATTTTATGACCAGCACCTGTATGGTAATGAGGTTTGGATCATGGCTGAAGGAACAAGATCATTAATACAACCAGCTAAAATTAGCTTCCTGGCTGGGCTCGGCCTTGCAGATGGGGTGAGGAGCGCCATCTTCTGAGGGGAGTTTGACATAGAGCTGTTGCTCCTCCACTTCAAAAGTCAGCAGAAGTGGTTCGGGCATCTGATTAGGCTACTTTCTGGACACCTCTCTCTAGAGCAGGGGTGGACATTCCTGGTCCTCGAGGGCCGCTGTCTTGCATGTCTTACTTGTTTACCTGCTATTGGGGGTCCTGGGTGTGATGACAGTGGATCCATGATGTACAGACTGCATGTATCAGTGGGATTTCATTGTTGAGAATTTGAAACAGGATTGGCCACAGGTCTTTAAAATAGTGGAGCTCAGACATGATGCATGATCTGTATTCTGATGTGGGCAAAGAGAGTTGTGTCCCTGGGCATGGTGCGATTGTGAGTGAAGTGCTGTTGATGTATAGAGTTAGAGTTATGGCACATTAGAACATCTTGGGGATGCAGAGAGAATCAGGAAAAACTTATTTGGTAAGTTCTAGGTGCATAGCAGAATCATAATTACCTTCACACTGAAGGAGGTTTTCCTAATTTGCAATCCATCCACATTCTTATAGGTTGTATAGGTTGTAGAGAGACATGCAGTGGATTGACCATAGGTTACAGATCTGTGTTAAAAATGATTTGAAAAGAAGAAAATATCAAATAATTCATATTATGTTGACTATGTAAATTCTTACAAATAATAATAAAATGAGGTCACCACTTTGTTTTTTCTCAGATAGTCTCTTTTACAGGATTTTCTTACCCCGGAACCTATTTTTGAGAAATTCCTACAATGACGTTTCTGTGTGGACGCAAAGCTGAAACTCAAACAAACAAAAAGTTTTTTTGTATTCACCAAAACCATTCCCATGTGGACAGGGCCTAAGTTTTTATAACAATAACAATAATGCGGCCGTTAAGGTGGCATGAGTTACTGATTGGGTTGTTGTCTCTTGTTGACTCGTATGGTTCCTGACGAGGCCAACATGTGAGCTGTTTTGTTCGCGTTTCAAGACACGAGTTGTTGCAATCAGCCTCGAGAGGTAAAACGTCTTCAAGAAACAAGACCAGTTGCCTTCTGTTTAATCACTAAGAATTTTTTATGTATTTAGGTTGGACTGAGTCTGCAAATCAGCCATTGGCTACGGTCTATGTAACAGATTATTTAATATGTAAAATGGTTTTTTGTACTGTCCCTGAATAAACTGCAGTTGTCTCATTTGTTTTTAATCAGGGAGCTTATTGTCAATGTAATTCCACAGACACATTCGAATCAGTTCAAACAAAGCAAAGAACAATGACTGTTTGTCAAGTGATTTTCAGTATTTGGTCTGCTAGTTTTTGTCTTCAAAAGAAAAGCACCTTAATATCCCTCCATAAGACTGCCTTCTCCTCTCTGGGGGGAGGGGAGGAGTTGATTAATGTGCTTTGCTGAGGCTTTTTGTTTGCAAATAGATGATAGGACAAATCTCTACAAGCCAAATGAATTGGCTTGGCAACAGAAAGGACCAGGTGCATCTGCTGCCCTGAAACTGCCATATGTCATCTCTGAACAACACTGAAACTGATCATTGAGTCCAGTTCAACAGGATTAGGCCCAGTAAATCCACTCCGCAAATGAGTTAGAGTTTAAACTGTATGGATCCCAGAAGGCAGACTGAGAGGATTCATCTTAAAGAATTCACAGTATTCTGTTTTATTACCTCAGGGAACAGAATCTTGGAGAAACAATGTCAGTGAGCCAGTGTTGCCAACTTACCGTATTTCCACGACCATAAGGCACACATAAAAGTCTTAGATTTTCTTCAAAATGTGCGGCGTGCCTTGTGTGTTGTTGATGTAAGGCGGACGTAGTAGAGAACACCATGAGAACGTTAAAGGGGGAAGTGTGGGCGTAGATTGTATATACGTAAAAGAACGGGTATGTGCGTTATGCAGAACATCGTTGTTTTAACAACCCTGAAAATGGCAAAGAGACACGCTTATGAAGCACAGTTTAAACTGAAGGCCATCAGCTACGCGGAGGAACATGGAAATCGAGCAGCCGCGAGAGAATTTAAGATTAATGAATCGATGGTTCGCAAGTGGAGGAAGCTGAAAAATGAGCTCCGACGGGTGAAGAAGACGCAGCTGAGCTTCCGCAGAAATAAGGCGAGGTGGGCCGAGTTGGAGGAAAGACTCGAGCAGTGGATCATCGAGCAAAGAACAAGTGGGAGAAGCGTTTCGACGGTCACCATTCAACTAAAAGCAGTAACGCTAGCAGAAGAAATGAAAATTGAACATTTCCGAGGAGGTCCGTCTTGGTGCTTTCGTTTCATGAAACGGTGCCATTTTTCCATCCGGACCAGGACTACGGTAGCGCAGAAACTTCCAGCGGATTATAATGAAAAGCTGGTCATCTTCCGCTCCTACTGCAGCAAACACATCCAGCCCAGCCACATCACTAACATGGACGAGGTGCCGCGTATATAAAACTATAATCAGGTGCGCCTTATGTGTGTGTTAAATACAGTAATGGCACACAAAAACTGAGACTGCGCCTTATGGTCGGGAAAATACGGTAGTGACTTTGTGGCTATAATTTTCTGACCTCTCAAGTGACAAGTTTTCAAAAACGAGACTAGCCAACAAATCGAGTGACTTTTTCTGGTCTTATTGAAGAGTTTTGCAGATTCTGACATGAAAGCTAGCATCATTCTTTCCAACAAGCAACAGGAGCCCCTCCCTGTCCCACAGCACTGACAGGCTGCCCAGTCCTCCTGTAGCGTCCGTCCAGCTGCAGAAACTCAGCCCACCACATCCAGACTCTAAATCAGGGGTGTCCAGTCCTGGTCCTCAGGGCCACCATCCTGCAGGTTTTCCTTGTTTCTCTGCTCCAACACACCTGATTCAGTGGTTAAATCACCTCTTCATGTTCTGCAGAAGCCTGTTAATCACCCATTGATTCAAATCAGGTGTGTTGGAGCAGAGGAACAAGGAAAACCTGCAGGATGATGGTCCTGAGGACCAGGATTGGACCCCCCTGCTCTAAATGAACCAAGCATGCTCGAAGCCACCACTCAATTTATGGTGGGATGTAAATGTAAAATATAGTCTTACTGCACTAAAACAACTTTGAGTCTCTTTTGGGCCACTTTTGCCAGCCCAAAGCGTGGCTACAGGAGGAGGATTGGAATTGTGACATTAAATAAAACAAGAATCAACAGAAAAAAAGTTCATTTGTAGTTTTATTGTTGTTCACTGGTCATCTATGCAAATTAGGTGATGACATCATCTGGCAACTTTTAGGATAGCTAATGGCAACTTTCCTGACTGAGGAGTTGGCAACAGTGCTGTGAGCCACTTCAGAAACAAACATGGTAATCTGAAAAAACCATGAACGTTACTCATTGTTACTTATATTACTTCATTAAAGTTATTCATCTTTTTGTTTGATTGGTTTTGGCGCCTTTAACATGGCTTGTTTTCTTTTTTCATCTAGGTGTTTCTGTCATGGGACAATAGTCAACCTAGATATTTTACTTTCTGCTTCCACAGCTGAAGTTATTGTTGCTGACCTTATGACCTTGTTTTGACTAGAGGTGCAGCAGTACCAAAGTGACATTAATGTCATCAACATGTAGCAAAATTTAACTGTTTTACAGTGGATTCAATTTTGCCAGAACTCTCACAATCAATAAAAAGCCTTAACGTTTTCTCCTCCTGGTCAGTTAGAAGAATTAGATGTCATGGCTCTTTCTCTTCTTTTGACTGCTGTAGTTGTCCAATTCAACTGTTTGGAGAAGATATTCTGTGAAGGGGATGAACTATCATTTCCCCCCACCCAGTTGCCAATCTCCTGCTTCCTCTCCTTTCATCACAAATAATCCTACATCTGCCCACGGGGCCCCAGGTGGCTTAGCGCAGGATACATGTGGTGCCTGTCCCCCACAAAACAGTTTTTGCTCTGCATCTGTCAATTTTACTGCAGCTCCTGTCATCCCACTTTTATTCCAATACAACTTGGTGAGTCTAATTCTGGAATTGCGTTTGTTTTTTGGAAAAAGATTCCCTCATAATTTGTATGTCTGTGCAGTTCACTGTAGATCCCTAAAGGCTATCGGCTCAGTCTCAATCATAGGATCCCAGCCACCCCTTACCAAACACCATTCAGTTTTTAGTTTTGCTTTTAATGGTTCAAATCTTTCCCATTCAGAAAATGGCTAGCTGCCAACTTTCTTATTTGTCTCTTAAGTTTCCTAGCCTTATGCCTTGGGTGTGGGATGTCTCTCACAATGTTTCTAACATCAGCTGTGGTCCATGGTTGTAGATTCCTACAGTTCTGGGTTGGCCACCAGCCACCAGCCACATTTGGGTTAGGCATTTCTATCAGTGGCATAATTTCAGCATTATCTGCACTGGGTTTTAAAAGAAAAGGATTGCTATAATTGCTCCGCATACTGTATGTGTAGGTGTCACCGCTCTTGATGAATATGATAATGCTGAGTCGGAGGAGCAGTGCCAAATGCTGATGGTGGCAGAAATGGGGGGAAGAGGGTACGATGGAGGATCCGGCCTTGAGCCATACGGTGGTGTTTCTCTGTCCTCCCGTTTTTGTTGCTCTGTATATAAACAGAATAAAGAGGTTTAGTTGTCCATTTTACTTTTTCTTCTTCTCTTTCCCTTTCCTTCTCTCTCTCTCTTCTTTTATCTCTCTCCATTCCTTTCGTTCCTGTTCTTCTATCAGTGTTCGTGATGTTGCTGGTAGTTTGATTCCTGTCTAACATCAGTTTGTCTCTCTCGTAACCCTACAGTGAAACCCCTCCCCCTGTCTCCATTGGAAGCTCAGTCATCTGCTCCGTTGGGCGGAGCTGGTGAGCGGCAGGCCTTGGAGCTGAGGGTCCGAGCAGTTGAGGAGGAGAACCAAGCGCTGCGCCGGGAGCTCAGTCGGCCACCTAAAAACAAGTCCACACGCTTTTCAGATGGTGCCCATCGAGGGAACCAGAACCGGACTTACTCAGAGGAAGGCACCGGTGACAATGAGGGTCAGAGAAAGGCTGTGGTCGGAAACAGCTCTGACTGTGTGCAGCAGCCAGTGGTGGATAAGTGTGAGGTAAGACATAGTGTCATTCTGAAGAGTTTCATCCATCTACAGTGTAGACAGGGAGCAGTGCAGCTGGTGCCTTCTCACTAACAGATCTATTTATGGCATGCAAAGGGAAGATGGTTTCTTATCTCCCACTTCTACTTTCCTCCCACATCAGCTGTCACTCACATGCAGCGCTGGAAGGAGAAGCTGGGAGGGCAGTCACCCTGCAGCAGCCTTTCAGCTGTTTTTGGTTATAAACCTGCTCTTTTAACCCAGCTGGCCCAGGCAATGCAGGGAGGACAGCTTAAAGACACCTGAAGCTTCATCATCTCAAGCTGGTATCAAACAGAAACATCAGGAGTTACAGTTAAAATCCAGCATGATAGATAAAATCAAGAGCTTATCGTTCTCAGGGTTCTGGATTTATAAGCTTAGAATAATATAACTCCTAAAACTGGATCAGGTGCCTGATTAGAGCAGGAAATGTCTGAAATATGCAGTGCAATGGTCCAACACCAGGAGCAGAACTCAAACATTAAAGAGATAGAAATAATTTGGAGATTTTGTTGTCTACCTTATGTATCCCTGACTGATAATGTAAACCTCATTTAGTTTGGACTGAAGCAAAGTGAAAAATTGTATTGTTTGACAATAAAACATCTATCTTTTTTTCTATTTGAAAATCAGTGATGCTCCATCCTACAAGCTTGTTTTGAGCAATCAGCTCGGAAGTAATCACCTGTACGGATGAGAAAAAAACTTTTATTAAAGAAAGAAAACCCCACAAAGGTCACTGAAGTAACTGGAAACTGACAAAAGGAATATAAAAAAATACTAAAAATCAACTAATGAAAATCAGTCATTGCTTTTGATTCAGCAGAATTAATTAAAAAAAAAACTAATGAAACCTCCCTTTACAAAAAAAAGATCCCCTTAATTATATATTTTGTCACAAAACCTTTTGAGACAATCACAGCAATCAAGTGATTTCTGTAAGTCCCTATGAGACTTCTGCAGCTGTTAACAGTATGTAAGTATGTCGGTCCACTCCTCACTCCTTGTTAACAATGCTCAAAGAAAAAAACATTTCATAAAATTAGAAAATAAAAAGCAAGCTCTGATTAAGAACTGGAATAAAAGATAAAGGATTATAAATTACAACATACAGTAATTATCAAAGGCCGCAGCCAACAGGATGGTCTTCCTCTCCCAGTCGAAGCGATCCGTCCATCTTCTGGGAGTTTGTTCCAGATATTTGGTGTCTAAATGCTGAATGCAGATTCATTCATTTGGTCCCGACTCTGGGGACAGACGGCAGATGTGACCCAGGCGACCTCAGAGGTCCTCATAATGGTGCATGCATGGTTCATAATGCAGCAGAAGATCAGAGATGTATTTAGTTCTTTGTAAACCAACAAGATTTTAAAATCAGTTTTCTGAGCAACAGGAATCCAGTGCAAATACCTCAGAACTGGACCGATGGGATCAACTCTCTTGGTCTTTGTGAGGACTCGGGAACTAACTTTCTGAATCAGCTGCAGCTTCTGATCATTTCTTTTTTAGGAATACCAGTTCATACTCCATTACATTAGTCAAGTCAGCTAAAGATAAATGCATGGATGAGTTTTTCTTCGTCCTGCTGAGTCGTCAGTCTTTTATTTGAGGCTGTATTTTTCAGGTGATAGAAGGCTGTCTTTGTAATTGTCGTACTGTGGCTGTTCAGACTCGGGTCAGAATCCATGATCACATCAAGGTTTCAGAACATTTTAGCATCACAGACTGCAGGTGTGCACTAACTTTTAGTCTTTCCTCTTTTGCTCCAAAAACTATTACCTCAGTTTTTAATGAGCTGAGGAAAGTTGGAGCACATTCAATGGTTAATTTGTTCAGTACACTCACTCGGTGCACTTGATTTGCATTGTAGTCCCCAGGTGAGAATGATGAAGATCTTTGTCATTTGCTTAGTTATTATACGTCATCTTGTTGTTTTCTAAGATCTAGATGTTAAACAGAAGAGGCCCTAGAATTGAACCTTGGGGAACTCCACATGTAACTTTATTCAGCTCAGATTTGTAATGACTCACTGACACAAAGAGGTTCCTGTCAAACAGTTTAGTGCTGTGCCAGAAATACCAACCAAGCATTCCAGTCGGGTTCAGTAATATGCTATGATCAACCGTGTTAAAGCAGCGCTGAGATCAAGCAGAACTAAGGCTGAGACGTTGCTGCTGTCAGTGTTCAATCACATATCATTGAAGATCCTAACAAGAGCTGTCTCAGTGCTGTGATGAAGATAAAAGCCATCCTGGAGATGTCAGAGGTGGTTGTTTATATATATATATAAAATCTATTTGTCTCTTTATTTAGAGTCTGGTCAACTGCCTGGCTAACGTTAGCAACTTCAGGTCCATAAACCAACGTTAGCTGGGCTTTTCCATTTGAGTTGACCCACCATTTTACATGGAGTATAACTTGTCAGCCGCCTCAATGTTACTATAAGACACATTTTATTGTTTTACTCTCTGATTGTGACTGCAGTGCGGTGGTAGGCTGATGGTCGGGGCCGGATGAAGGCTGCCACAGCGCGTCACAGACGGGGCATTCTCTTACTTCTACACCATGAACCCAGAGGTGTTTAATCATGTTGGTTGTGCACCCTCCTGTGCACAAAATAATCTCATTGCAAGTATTGCACTGAGCTGACTGGCCATTTCTTTTTATGAACCCTCTGGGGTCCAGGGTGAAATTTTTGATTTTCATTCATATTTCACTCTAAAAAGGTTTAACCTGCCATGTTTGGAATCATTCTTTTTAGCACAAGCTCCCAAATGGGAATTTCAAGTTATTTTGTAAGTTTGACGCACTAAATTTACACAATGGACCTAAAATCACACAAATCCCCCTACACACACACAAAATTTGAGTTAAAGATTTTCATTTTTTTTACTGTAAAAATTACAGACATTCATAACGAAATATTGTTACCACCTAGAATGCAAGTATAATCAGTAATATTCATAAACACATGAACAGATTTAGTCAACAACAAAATTATAAATGCTATTTACATTAAAATAAGAAACTTTCTTTGTTGTTTTTTTTTGGACAAAACAGTGAGGAGTAAGGATAAATTGCCATAAATCCTTTGACAGTTTCTGTCCAAAACAAGGCAAAGGGGCACATCACATTCTTAGTTTTAATCATTTTCTATGTCCTGCTCAGGATCACTCAGGTAAATGTTCCAAAATATGGATCTGGATCTGTTTCATCATTATTTGGGCTGGAAGGGGCACAGACAAAATGTGATTCTGTTTCCAGTCATCCTGAAAACCAACATGTGAATCAGGAGACAAAAATCTTCCATGTCAGTCTATATGTATTTTTTTCCAGATTCTTTATTTTTTCCTTTTCTAAAACAAATAATGGATCACCTAGTTCATCAACAAAGTCCTCCCTGTCTGTCTCAGACTAGTTTTTATTTTATCTCCGTCTCTGCCTCTGAGCTTCTGACTGCAGCTCCATTATCTCAGGGTCTGAAAGCTCCACGCTCAAAAATCACCTCATTAGTTCGACTAAAACCCACTAAAACACACTACACCCTAACTATAAGATCCAAACACAATAAAGATCACAAATCTCATTATTCACTCCTGTACTCTGTTTTTTTTTGTGTGTTGCTTAACTTCCTTTAACTTTTGCACCTTTTTCTCCTTCTTCCTGTACATTTTTTGTCACTTGACTAATAACGTTGGGCCTCAGTCAGATTGGAGAGGGGGGGGTTAATTTTGCAGCGTTGGGGGTGAGATCTAATGGGGGACGGGGGTGTTTTCTCCCGGAGACTTTCTTGTCTTTGCAGCTGCCTGTCGCTCTAACGCACTTCAAATATATCAGAAAATATCAGTAAAAAAAATGTGGCATGAAATATTTATCATAATTCTGGCTTTCCTTGGCCGATCAACACAAGTCTTTACTCAGCTCCTTCTTCCAGGTATCGGAAGTTGGAATCAGAAATGAAAAATTGGAACGATTCCAGGAGAATCAGAATGTTAGTTCCAGTTCCAAACAGTTCTCAAGACTCCATGCCCATCCACATCCATATATACATATATATATATATAGCCACGTTTTTTTATGTTAAGTTCAAAGTTTTTTTAATGGTAGCATCTAAAAGGCTTTGAAAAGCTGGCAGACTGAAATCAGCTAATTTAAACAACTTTTCTCGTCCTACACATCTCTGCCCTGTGAGGAAACTGAGCAGAAACAGATGATCTGATGTTACTGTAGTAGGTGTGAGTTCATGAACAAATTAGGCTGTCAAAATGAAATAAGACTTTCTACTTTATTCATGTATATTTTTACCATATCCTGTCCAACTGCTGACTCGTACTGCCTGTTTTCTCCACAGACCATCCACGTAGCCATCGTATGTGCAGGTTACAACGCAAGTCGAGACGTGGTGACACTGGTCAAATCTGTCCTCTTCCACAGGTATGCCAACATCCATTTACACTTCATGCTCTACCAAAAAAAATCCTAGCTCTCTTTGATTATTAAATATTTTTCTGACTTACATAATTCCATTTACATGTGTCCTTTTCTTCTTGGAGGGGTCAGCAGAACCACACACAAACTGTATTCATGTTCAGATGTTGACCTTTGGTTGTTGTGCTGCTCAGTAAGGATGGCGATGGCAGATAAATTCCTAGCAGCAGTGGTGGCTGGCCAATAGAGGGCGCTAGGGCGCCGCCCCACCACTCACATTACCTTAAATAAGACGTAAAAAAAATAAATACATAAATAGTAAAATAAAAATATTTCGAATTATATGTATATATATATTTAGTTGTGTAAGATAAATATTTTATAGTTAATGATCAGTAAAGTTGTTTTGTTCTTCGACGTTGTCTGATTGGTGACGTATTTCCGCCCCGGGGCACAAAAATCTTTGTCCATAGACTCTCGTTAAAAGTTGCACATGCGCAGTAGCTCCTCTTCAGTACAAGAGATAGGACCGTTCAGGGCGCTCCTCTCCTGCGCCCAGAGCTGACTCCGCCTCCCGCCGCCGGAGCGTGGGACTCCCGCCACGGAGGCTG
>NC_051430.1:33696946-33698461 GCF_001649575.2 Kryptolebias marmoratus
GTTCAGGAAGCACTTATGCATTTATATGTACATTATAATGTTGCTTTTGTTGTTTTAATTCATGTAAATACACTGGTGTGATACCTTAGTATATGTTTTGGTCCAAAACATATACTAAGGTATCACATAATAGACATATACCAAAACCTTTGGGATATGTCTTTTTTGTATTTATAGCCCCCCCTGGAGAAAACTCCACCAGCCGCCACTGCCTAGCAGGTCAGAAGTTTGGACCGTTGTCTCTTGGTGGGACTATTGGACTGTATTGATCTTCAGACACAGTCTGACCCCTGCAGCTCTGTTTTTTCCACACACTCCCGTCAGAGACTTGTCCTCCCACTATTGTGTCTTGATCTGCAATGAAATATTGAATATGATCGAAATTTTCTGTAAAAAGAGATTTTTAAAGCTCCATGCTCCTTCATTCGGTGTAGTTCCTGCTCTGTCATTGAATTTTTAGCAGCGGCATGCTGTTTAGGGAACACTATAAATCAGATAGTTGCTATGAGTTTATTTCTTGCTGCAGTGATGGAGAGCCCTGCAGTGTGACGTTCACTGTGTGACTGATGCTGTCCCACCTGAGGGATGGGCTCTTTTTGCTGAACTCATGTCCACAGTTCGGCCTCTTATCGCTCGGATCTGTCCAGCAGCAGCTGGTGCGTTCATCTCCTGCTGGGATCATCAGTCCTCTGTTCTAAAACCTGAAATGAATTCCTGACAGGGGGTCCGAAAAATGACTCTTGTTGTCGTTAGAGTACAGACAGCAAGTCCCTTTTTAAGGAGGGGGGGATTTTGATGAAGAGAGGGACGTATAAATAGTTCACATCCCCTTTTCCTTAACACTGTGCACAGGTAGGCGGGAAGGTGGGAGTTTAGCAGCAAATCTGGAGCAATCACAAGCCAGTGAAGGGTGAAACTCAGGGGTGTTACTGGCTTCACATGTCCAGAAAAACAGTCAAAGCTGTTGTTGGCTGAGAGCATTAAGAGTTTCATCAGGTTAGTCAAAGTTAGTTAAATTAAGCTAAAAGGATGTTTAAATGGTGCAGCTGAGTCAGTAAATATGAAGTAGTGATAACAGTAAAATGTATATTTCTGTCATTTTAAAGTTGGGTTCATTTCTTATGTAAGTTATATATTACCTGTTGTAGGTACACTATTGCCAAAAGTATTCACTCACCCATCCAAATCACTGAATTCAGGTGTTCCAATCACTTCCATGGCCACAGGTTTATAAAATCAAGCCCCTAGTCATGCAGACTGCTTCTACAAACATTAGTGAAAGAACGGGTCGGTCTCAGGAGCTCAGTGAGTTCCAGCGTGGTACCATGATAGTAGTGCTGGGCGATATGGAACAAATCCTACATCACGATAAGGATAATTTTATATCACGATAACGATATATATCACGATATACCCCAATTACGTACGTTGTCAGTTATTCTCTGAAAAATATGAAAAAATAATCTAATTTCTTACCTTTTTCAAGCTTTATTTCAAAGTGACATTTAACTGAAC
>NC_051430.1:33698999-33704001 GCF_001649575.2 Kryptolebias marmoratus
TCTTCACAAAATAGTTGTTTTTTCTTCTTATTTATCACTTCTATAAACTGAATGTATGCAAAGTGACAACACTAATACATTCGTCGTAGCCTACGTTATGAAATATTTACATGAATCATTGATACAATTATGACAGAAACGATAGAAGAAAATATATCACGATAGACACTTTTCTATCGTCCCCACGATATGGATCGTTATATCGCTTGTATTGCCAAGATTGTGGAAATAATATGTTTTTGTTACCTTACTCACGGTGTTCTGTGAAAGTGTCTCTTTCATGTGTTTGGAGTTTGTCATATATATAGTCGGACATATCTGAGTATTTTTTGTGAGCAGCATATTAAAGCCCGAGTTACTACTATGTAAATATTATCCCAACACTCCTTGCAAATTGGGCTGCAGTATGACTTACTTGTAGAAGAAAAATAAAAAGGATAAAAAACAGATTAGTTTCCCCATGCTCCACTGGAAGCGTGAAAACATGGGCATGCTCCCCTAATAACACTGTCTCCAGGCTGAATAATCTGTTGTAAATATGAAACTTTAATTTGTTTTTGTCAAAACTGTCAGAACCAAAAGCTGCCATTGAATTCCTAAGCAGATTTAAACATTTGTTTTATTTAAATGCGAGCTGAGTGTTTGATTAGAGTAACATAATTAGCTGCTTGGAAAAGGACAACACGGTAATTAAAATTTTGAGCCTTTTACATCAGAAGGCATTCCTCAGAGAAGATGCAGAATTACAGCTGCTTTTGTAAAAATCAATCAGAGTAAGAATCAATGATTAGTGCAGTAATGGTCTTGTTTCAACGCCTAAAGAGTCGTTTCCTCTAGAGGGTCATGAGACCTGGCGATTAGTAATCTGATAAACAGCAACCTCAGGAAGTATTTAGATCACTTCACTTTTTTCAAGTCACGTTGAAGCCTGATGCTACAATCGCTTCAACTTATTTTGTCTAATTAATCTGCACTTAGCATCCCATAATGAGGATATGAAAACAGAATTGTTTAAATTTTAATAAATTTATTACAAATAAAAAATGAAACCATTTCCAAAAGAAATGGTTGTTTTTGAGCTTAGTTGAGATGTTTCTACATCTAGAATGGAGTCCACCCATGGTAAATTAAAAAGTGCTCTCCACTCATTATAGAACACTTAATAACTACGCCCTATTTAGCCTTATTTAATCATTAATAATAGGTTTAATTAACCTTGAAAACATCATAAATTAAGGATGATTCATACTTAATGCACTATAAATTAACACTTATTAACACATTTATTGACGCTTCCCCTGTAAAGAAAATAAAATTACTTCCAAAACCAACACACTCAATGTTTATTTATGCTTAATAACTCATGAATTAACTATTCTATATCCTGTGTGTATATGTATGTAAATAGTCATATAAATGTACTTTCACACCATGTGTTAGACATGTATTAATGGTTAGAGAATGTTTGAATTGACTTATCCTGCAGTGCATTAATAGTTAAGGCAGATACTAGTTGTTCAGTCTTTTTGTGAACCTTTCTGAAGTGAAGACTATTTATGCTTTATAAAGTATTTGTTAATGTAGACAAAATCCTGAAAGGCCAGAAGTTCATTTTCACCTGTAAAAAGCAGAACAAAATCAACACAATCATGTTCTGGTACTTTAATTTTAAAGGAAGCAGTTTTCCATAAAAAGTTTCTTCTTCTAAAAAAAAAAAAGCTGTGATTGAGTCCCGCTTTTGATTTCCTGCTTCTTGCCCAGTCCGCCATGTCTTCCTGTGTTTCCATCTCCTTAACTGGCACCGATTCAAGCAACGGCACGAGCTGAATTTGATTGAAACAAGTGAAAGACTGGACTTAGGTCTGCTCCAAACATTTCATCTGAGGTGAAGGACCAACAGAGAGCCACCCTGATCCTATCCCTGCACTAAAGCCAGAACTGTATATTATTCATCTTTAATAGAAGAGGATAGGAACAACCCCAGGTTTCTGTTTAGTCCTGTAGCTCGACTAATGAGGAGTCCTGTCTCTGTTGAGCCATGTATTCCTATTTTCACAAGGAATGAAGTCTTACGTTACATATTTGCTGATAAAGATTTGGAACGAGAAAATCTTTACCTTACTGAAGTAATAATTCACTGTCCAAGGCTGTTCAGAGTCACACATCCACATACCAAAAGAATATTCTGTACGTCGCCCAAGTTTTTCAGTTCACAAGGTTTACACGAAGGGTCTCCAATCCTGGTCCTGGAGGGCCACCATCCTGCATGAGTTACTTGTTTCTCTGCTCCAACACACCTGATTCAGAGGTTAAATTACCTCTTCATGTTCTGCAGAAGCCTGTTAATCACCAGTGATTTAAATCAGGTGTGTTGGAGCAGAGGAACAAGTAAAACCTGCAGGATGGTGGCCCTCCAGGACCAGGGTTGGAGACCACTGGTTTACACACATATGGAGTTAATTTCCTGCCAAAATGTTGCATACAAATAAAACGTGTCATCGAGTACAAATTGATCTCTCCTTGCATCTCTGGGATGCTCAACATGTCAGCAGTGAGACAGCTGTTTAACAGTCTTCCTCTGACTTTTTATTGTCTCCTGTCCATCAGCGGACAGCTGCGGAGTGATCGCGAAGGCAGACATTCATTGAGTTTTTGCTCTGTGTGTTTGTGTTTTTGCAGACGGAACCCCCTTCATTTTCATTTCATCACCGACTCTATCGCTCAGCAGATCCTGTCCGCCTTGTTTCACACTTGGATGGTTCCTGCTGTCAAGGTGAACTTCTACGATGCTGATGAGCTAAAGGTGAGGAAGACTTCCCTCTGTAACCTTCACGGGTCGTTCTGTAAACTGTAAAACCTTCGAAGGAGCCAATAATGGAGCTCTGTCTGCTGTGACCTTTCAGTCTGAGGTGTCCTGGATCCCTAACAAACATTACTCTGGGATCTACGGCCTGATGAAACTGGTCCTCACCAAGACGCTACCCTCAGATCTGCAGAGAGTCATCGTTCTGGACACGGACATCACGTTTGCCACCGACATTGCTGAGCTCTGGGCTGTGTTCCACAAGTTCAAAGGTAAATATTTTCATCCCTTTCTACTTTTTCCTTTAGGTGTTTTGTAAGGACCATCTATCTCTTTCAGCACACTTATTCAAATCAGTTCTGTGTGTACGCTCGACACCTCAGCAATTCTGCAGTGCAGAGAGGAAAACAATCTTTGTTCAAACTGTGGCAGAGATCTAAACCTGAGGGGAATTCCTGGTACATTGTGTGTCCTGACCCAGAATTTACAGTTGAATCCAGACATCCCAGACAGTTTTACACTGCTTTAAAAAAAAATTTCATTGTGTTACAATCTGGAGTCTGATGGATTTAAATTTGATAAAAAAATAATAATTCTTCAAATAATACTTTAGATTAATGATGTTCAAATGAAGAGAAATTGCTTGAAATAACTCTAAACACATAAAAGTAGAGAATAATGCGTGCTCTTCAGGTCCGTCTCCATGATCTTGGTCCATCTAACCACTGGACTGCTGCAGATCCTTTAAGTTGGATGGGTGCTGCTTGTGTCCAACAATTTTTAACTCAAACCAGAGATCCTCAATTGGATTAAAGTCTGAGCTTTTGGCTAGACCATTCTAGGACTTGTCCTGCTGGAAGGAGAACCTCTGTCCCAGTCTTAAATCTCTGGAAGACTCCTGCATAAAGATGAAAACATCCCCACAGCATGATGCTGCCATTCCCATGCTGTAGGGATGATGAGAGGTGGTAGATTTACCTCAGACATTGTGTTGCCCTTGTTGTTTGGTCTGATCTGACTACAACACCTCCAAACAGTGTCACTATTTTCTTTCTTTAATCAGTCCTTTTCCTGCCGATTTTCTATGAAGTCCAGCTCTGTGTACCTGAAAGAAATATTGTTTTTAATCAAATTACTAATCCAATTAAGGCAGTAAAATAGAAAGATTAGTAACTTTCGCAACCAAACTAAGCATTTCTTCCGTTTTTTTCTTATAGTTTGTCTTTAAATACATGCATTTTACAGATTAAGTGCTTCTTTATTTTAGATTGAATATAGTCTGAGAATAAAAACCAAACAAAACCACATACAATAAGTTCCTTATTAAAGTTTTTACATTTGGGAAAAGCCTTCACCTTGCTTCCATCGAACAAAGGTTTTTTACAAAATTCTCATGAGGCTTTAGCTGAACAAAAGAACAGAAACAAAGACTGGAGGCAGCAGAATTCAAAGTCTTGTCAGCAGATCCCTGAGAGGAGCCTGAAGATTAAGGAGGGGGGGGTTCACTACAGAGATTTATGGCTCATGCTGTCCTATAGTGCAGCCTGGCTGGAAGGCCTTTGGATCAATCTTCATTAAGATTGGGTCCAATGTAGCTCCCCTGCCACCCATCATGTTTCCTCTTCAGTTTTTCTTGGTCATACCTAATGCTGCATTCCATAAATATATATATATGCATATACAGATAGTAAGAGTGTCTGGGTTTTGCTACCCAGGGTTTCCCCCAGAAAAGAGGCTAAGCCCGGTGGTAGGTGGCCGTTCGCCGGCCAACCGTGATTTAGTAAAAAAAGAGATTAAAGTTGAAAATATGGCTATTTATTATGTGATATTGTAAGATATTTGTGCCAAATATTTACACAACTTGTCATAGTTTTGGTGTTTTCGGTTTGTTGTTTTTATTATTATCTTGTTTCAGTTTAGTTTTTCCTGTTCTTGTTTGCTGTCACTATTCACTCCTCCCCAGTCACTCTTTTGCCTTCCTGCCACGCCCATCTACACCTGTCTCTAGTCTTGTTAATTGCCTCACCTGTGCTCACTTTCCAATCACCTCCTGATTAAAAACCCGGCCATTTCTCCCACACACCACTGGATCATTCCGCTTTGTCCGCTGTTGCCATGTCATGTTTTGCCCTGCTTTGTTTCTTGTTTTGGATTTTGGATTTTGTTATTGTTAGTTTTGCTGCCTCGTCAGCCCTTTGT
>NC_051430.1:33704063-33710015 GCF_001649575.2 Kryptolebias marmoratus
CCCCCAATCTGGCACAACTACAGTTTTACAAAACGGAACTTTTGAAATACTTTTTTAAACAACAATACAATTAAAATAAATACTAATTGATTGCACCTAATTTAAGTCACATTTACAAATAAATTAAATTAACATAAATGAAAAAGTGCAAACAAAGCACCAACACACGTCTCACATCAAGGCTGATGAATAACAACAGACAACTCTGAGAAACAGACAGATGCTGTACTGTGCTGCACAACTTGGCCAGCGTATTTCTAATAAACAAGCGGAGCTTATTATAATATGCTGGGGGAAACCCTGGGAAACCCTGGCTACCTTTTTTAGGATCTTTACGGGAATCAAAGCTCAGTCTTAATATGATGGAAGGTAGTTTTCGGGCTTAGGTTTAGATTAATGTTCCGCATTAGGCTACAGAAATGTGAGATTGTGGTTGGGATAGAAATACAAACTTGTATGTGTGTGTGTTTATTTGTCTGTTAGCAAAATATCTCATAAACCACTGGATGGATTTTAATGAAACGAGTTTATATTAGTTATGTGATGGGATATCAAAAGGAATTGCATTGCACAGTCTAACCACCATGTTTCTAACTCACTGAATCTTGAATCTATCTGGCTGCCACATGTCGCACAAAAATTGAATATTTTTTTCTGGAAGGATTGTTTAGAAGGATGAATGTTTCAGTTCTGCCATCACTAGATGTAATTTTGTGTCAGGTTGCAGGAGAGTTGGACCCAGAATGCAGAAGCTCAGGACTAAACTTCAAGATTTATGAAACCAAAAACAAAAGTCATGGGAACACAGGGAACTCGAGTAATCACCACAAGGAGCTCTGAGACAGCACATAACAGGAGCAATGCTCTGTGGTGAGGGGTGGTGGCGATTGGAAGCAGGTGAGCAATGCTGAACAGGTGTGGATGGGCGCACCAAGCAAAAAAGCAACCAGAAAAAACAGGAATTGCGACACTTGGTGTCATTATAAGATTATCCTAATCTAAAACTCTGGCATGAAAGGCAGCAGGGGATATGCATTCATTCAAGGAACACTAGGATTTAATGTTTTGTGCGCTAGTTTACCATTTGGAATGAGTTTATTTTGTGAAAGGAGGCAGTAGAAGCTGGTTTCTGTAAGACTTTAGGGTAGAAAAACCAATTCAGTAGTTTTAGTTGTATTAGTAGGATTTCCCTCGTGACTATAAAGTGTAAACGTCCCATGAGGTTTATGGAAGAAAATCTCCATGCTCTTGGTTTTGTTAAACCTGGTTTGTGAGGAGGGATTTATAGCCTCCCAGTTAAAACCATTAACTGTAGCTGTTCGAGTTGCTTTGGGAAGCACTCAGGAGATGTGCTGATCTTTTGTTTCTGCAAGATTTCTTGCAAGTCAGATGTTTTCAGCTCTTGCAGTCTGCAGACATCAGTCTGACTTTACAGCTCAGGTAAAAGGTACTTTTCCACCTGCAGCTACTGATTTGTATCAAACATTAACACCTCATCCTTAGTTTATCTCATTAACCATATTACCCTCCATGTTTACTGCTCGCTGTTGAAGGTGAAAGAGCAATACTGTATTTGCCTGTCCGTGTGCCTGTGGGGGTTCTCAATATATGTCAGGATCCACTGGACAGATGAAACTCTCAGAAAGTAAACATTGGCTGAACAGCTACAAGTTATTAAGATGTGGAATCAGCCCAATTCAAGATGGTTTCTTCAGGTAATCATTAGCCAACACAAAATGGCTGTAACTTAGTCAGTTTTACAAATATTGAGCTAAATTCTGCGTGGTAGTAGCTGAGAGTCATTCTAAGTGCTAACAGATCCCATGAGATGGAGCATAAGGGTATTTACAAGTTTCAGCAATAACTTCTTCATTTCTCATCATGATTTGATTTTAGTCTAAAAGTCCGGCAGAGGGCGATGTGCGTTCCTTCAAGAAATGCTAGCCTTTTAAAAATCAATGTCAGCTAAAAAAAACAAAAGGGCATAAATAATTTAAAGAATACATAGTTATAATTTTGCTGTAAACAGTTAGCTCATTAATTAGCCACTTAGTGAGCCTAAGGTAAGATGGTTATCAGACCGGTGCTTATGCTAACTCTTGTAGGCTGTTGCTTGAGTTTCCAAACTTTCAGAAACTGAAATAAGGAATACTGAGTGGACAGCGTGACAAAGATGGAGGGGGAACTTTTTGTCTTGATTATATTTAGTTGTGAGACGCCTTTTAAACTTGGAGTAACGTCATTAAAGCGAATGCAACAACTGAACAGTTACAAAACAAACGTATACAGGTTCTTGTTAGAAGAATCAGTAACAGTTTTGCGACTCTTAGCATCCAGCTACCATTTCACTGTTTTTAACTTGTAGTTGAAAGTTAAAGTTCATGATTGTTTTTCTGCATCCTGGAAGCCTTTCTCTCCATGTTTATACCGTGTTTTATGTCTGACCCTGACACTTTTTTCATTCATTGTTCACTGTTGACTTCAGAGTTCACCTTTTGGTATTTCTTTGTCTGAAGTCTCTAATGTTTGGCTACACTTTATTAGAATTAAACATCCATTTCAAATCAGTTGGTGTGGAAGGGTTACTTTTGATTTCTGAGGAAAGCTGACACCATTCAAATCTTATCTTTTCCTATACAAATATTAGGTCTGAAGCTTTGAGTTAACAGCAGACATTGCTGTAAGATGAAATAAAGTTGAGCAGTAAGTTGTGATGCGTTCAAATTTTAATGGAGTTTTATATTTCCATCAAGAGGTGTGTTTACACAGACGACCACTTTTCACCAGGGTAACATCTCCATATTATGGTTTCTTTATTTTGATTTTAATTAACCTATTTTTTCAATACTTATCATGTTGTTAATTGTGCTATTTTTTATGTAGTAATAAAATAAATAACTAGAGATGTGGTAGGTGGTTAATTGGTTTGTTGAGTGACCAGATGAGCATTTGGTTGGTTCTGGGTAGTTGGTTGTCGAGCAATGTGAGGTTCTTCTGATGGCTAGATTTCTATTAGATTTATAGATTTTTTTATGGGATGAAGGGTGGGGTGGGTTTAACTGTGTAAATCACTGTCGCACATGTGCCATTAAAAACAAAGTTTG
The DNA here is from genome assembly GCF_001649575.2 of Kryptolebias marmoratus. Taxonomy (NCBI): domain Eukaryota; kingdom Metazoa; phylum Chordata; class Actinopteri; order Cyprinodontiformes; family Rivulidae; genus Kryptolebias; species Kryptolebias marmoratus. Next base: position 33,707,168 of record NC_051430.1, read on the forward strand.
TTGGGTGGTTAGTGGTTAAATGATTGGTTGTTCAATGGTTGATTGTTTGGTTGTGTGGTTATAGGATTTTGAGTAGTTAGTTGGGTGGTTCATAGGTTGTTTAGTGTCACTTGGCATTCCTGTGGGATACAATCGGGTGTAGTGGATGAAAAAGAAGTAATAGACATTGTTAACAAATGAAAATGTAATGAAATTGACAAGATTGGAATTTATTGCATCTCTCCCCGTACCTCTTTGTCCTGGGGGCTGCTGACCTATTATTATTTTAGACTTTTTGCATTTTTTCTTGTATTTTCATATGCATATAAAACACGTCCACAATAAAACTGTAAAAGGCATTTGCAAAAATAAGTAAAAACTTATCCAAGACCAGTTACCACCAAGTCTCAGGAGTCTGTAATCATTTGAGACTAACTCCGTGTTGCAACCAACACTGGTGTTTTAGAATCAGACGCTTTTTACTCAAGCAGTAATTTACATACATTTAGGTGGCTTTTCTTCGAAATGCAGATTAAAACATCATTTAAATGTGGACAAACTGCATCAGTGCACTAGAAGATGCTACTTGATTGGCAGTACAGTTTGAGGAGCACATTTCCCTTTTGAGAGGGTTTTGAAAATTAGATGGAAGCATAAAATTCTGATTTGCTCCTGAATAGCATCTACAAAAGCCATAAATTTCTTTGGTGAATCTGAGCCTGTGTGTTTATGAAGCCACACTGTAGGAAGTCAAACAGAATGAGGTCTGACATCATCCTGCTGAAAAACATACACAGATCCTGGGAAAATATTAAACTTTGATGGCAGCATATTCTGTTCAGTCTAACTTATTTATACAGCATCAGATCCATGCAGAACTCATTTCAGGGCAGGGTACAGAAAAGACAACAGGTCTAAATGGGATCCAAATCAATCCATTCAGTAGTGCTGGGCGATATAAGGATCCATATCGTGGGGACGATAGAAAAGTGTCTATCGTGATAAATTTTCTTCTATCGTTTCTGTTGTTGATTGACAGCATGCCCAGGTGAACTGCTGAGGTCTTGAAAAAGAACCTCCACAGGGTAGGGTTTCAATATCTACAAATATTGATTCTTTAAAACTAATTGTAATCATCAATACAAGCATTTGAAACTTCTGAAATGCTTGCAATTGTGTGAATGCTGAGTCAGCCCTTTTTCAACTGAAAATTATGAGTGATGGCTGTTTGAGTGAAATCAATGAGAGTGCTCTCTGATGGACTTCCAGTATGATTGAAGTGTTGTTAACTTTATTTATTTGCACAGGTTTATTGCTTTACTACTGTGATTAATCTTTATAATGTCTACCTTGTGACGACCCATCCCCTGAAGTCTGAGTAAATGGAGCACAGCTCTGTTTTTGAGCTCTTATTGTTTTGTCACCTTGATGGTGGATCTGTTCTCTTTGTTTTGCAGCCTTTGTTTGGGAGGCTGCCTGAACCAATAAACACTGATTAATCTTCCTTACAACCGTCATTAAAGCTGCTACTATCACATCCAGGCCCTTTTCTTTGTCTCCTTAATGCCCATCCCCTCCACCTTTCTCAGCTCTCCGTTTTATCCCCTCATCCTCTTGATCTCTCCGCCGTTCTTCTTTCTTTTCCTCTTCTTTTGACCTTTTGTCTCCAGCCTCAAAGACCTGAAGTTCATATAAGCGGTGATTTTGGTGCAGTTTTTATAATAGCCCAAAGGGGATGATGCTTTTGCCCGTTTACATGTGTTTGTTAATCTGTAACATTGGAAAAATATCTCCATAAACCATTAGGAATAGTAATCATTGGATGTACATCTACAACTGGTTAGGTTTTCGAGTTAACCCCATTCAAGATGGCTACCACAGGTCATAAATAATCCAGTTTTAGAACTTTTGATCTAAAATTTGGTGTAGGAGTAACTGGGAGTTATTCACAACTAATATCACAAGAACTAAACGATCATCTGGAGATGTGTTTTAAAAACTTTGCTGTTTGTCTGTTAGCAAAATATTAAAAAGGCCACAGAATGGATTTTATTGAAACCTTTAGGAAACAATCATTGAATGTATATCTTCAACTGATTAACTTTTGGAGTCAAACCAACTCAAGATGGGCACCAAGCTAATTGATTTTAGCCAAGGCAAAAATGACTTTAAACAAATATTGAGCTAAGTTTTGTCCCCAACATACCAAGCACTATACATTGTGCAACATCTTTGCTTTAAACTTTAACAATAACTGTTGTTGACATCCCCATTTGTCTGTTAGCAAAGCATTTCAAACGCTCAGAAAGTAATAATCTTATTTTATTTATTTTTTTATTTATTTAGAGACAAATTAAAGCAAACTAAAAGTCACAACAAATAGTCACCTTTTGGCAGCTGATGATAATAAACCCTCCAACTATGAGTGTAGCTATGCCTCACCTATAAGAAGAGTGTGTATGATCAAAGTAAATCTGTTGTCTTGTGTGTGTCATATTCAGGTCAGCAGGTTCTGGGTCTGGTGGAGAACCAGAGTGACTGGTACCTGGGGAACCTGTGGAAGAACCACCGACCCTGGCCAGCTCTGGGCCGAGGATTCAACACTGGTGAGTTCTTGATGAGCATCGCAGCCACTTCTGTTCAGGGTCCCAGCATAAACACCTTCACCATATTACAACTACTCCAGTCTTCAAAACATCATGGTGGTTCAGGTTAGTGCTGGGCGAAATAACGATCCATATCGTGGGGACGATAGAAAAGTGTCTATCGTGATATATTTTCTTCTATCGTTTCTATCATAATTGTATCAATGATTCATGTAAATATTTCATAACGTAGGCTACGACGAATGTATTAGTGTTGTCACTTT
>NC_051430.1:33710497-33741286 GCF_001649575.2 Kryptolebias marmoratus
AAGTGAAACTATAGCCGGCCGAAGATAATGGAGTCTGTTGTCATTTGATACTGTTACGTCTAACAGGTACATATATATTGCTGCACTAAAATGCAGCAGATCTCATTTGTGAAAGTTCAGTTAAATGTCACTTCGAAATACAGCTTGAAAAAGGTAAGAAATGAGATTATTTTTTTCATATTTTTCAGAGAATAACTGACAACGTACGTAATTGGGGTATATTGTGATATATATCGTTATCGTGATATAAAATTATTCATATCGTGATGTAGGATTTGTTCCATATCGCCCAGCACTACTTCAGGTACACTCTGTTATTTCAACCTTTCCTCCACAGTCCATTTAAATTTACACGACGTGAACCTCTGTCAGATCTTTTAAGGTGGCAGTGATCTACTTTGGTCTTAGCTGTGCTCAGACTAGCCATTAGCTCCTCAGCTCTATCAGAATTAAACTCTGTTTCTCTCTAACTGAGGTTGTTCAAAGAGCTATTTACAACAGCTAAGCTAATAGTTGTGTGAATACTGATTCAGAGTAGTAATACAAACTCAAAATAGTAATAGTATCACAATAGTAATCCAGTTTCTTCTGTACCTCTTATGACACATAAATACTTGTGCATAATTTTCTCTCGGCTAATCCAGAACAAACCAGGATTTGGAGTTTTACAGCTGCCTCAGTCGGGGGGCGTGGGGTGCTGCAGTCTGCATCTAAAAACCTCCGTTCTCTGCTCAGAAACATCATCAGTGTGAATGAAAAGCTCTTCCCGGGAGAACAAGGACATATGTCGCATCAAAACAGAGAGCCTCCAGTTCAGCTGCGTGGCCGTAACCGTGGCAACAGATGGGTCGCGACAGGGTGTGAAAGATGATTTATTTTCTCCAGTCTGAAATGTAGTTCAGCACATCTCTCCCTGTGAAATTCACTGTAAAGAGTTGGTTTATAGGAGTGAGAATGATTTATTTTCCGATGTAGGAACCAAAGACAGAAACTCTGTTTTTCTGCTGTTTCTCTTGGGAGAACAGTTGTAGTTTCATGTGTAAAATGTTCTCTTAAAGTTTGTAAAACGCACTTAGTTGACAGTCCGAGCCACATCCTGATCTCTGTCCGACTCCTGTTGACACATTCTGCTCTACATCTGTGTGCGTTTCCTTTGCAGGGGTGATTTTACTTCTCCTGGATCGACTCCGGAAGCTCAGATGGGAGCAGATGTGGAGGCTGACTGCAGAAAGGGAACTCATGAGCATGTTGTCCACTTCGCTAGCTGACCAGGTGTCACATTCACACACAGTTTTCCACATGTATGAATTACTCAGCATATTTAGTCCACACAACTCCTGTAGTACAAAAGCAAATTCTGAATCCATCTGGCAACTCTGTTCTGTTTATTTTCTGTTTATTTTATATAAAAGGGACAATGTTTACCCTTCAGTGCTAATTTTAATGTAGTCCCAGGTTGGTTGATGGTAAAACTAATGAGAAATGGAATAATATGGAAATAAAATATGCAAACAAACTACGATCTAACATCACACATGCACAATAAAAAGATCATAACCAGTGGCGGCTGGCCAATAGAGGGCGCTAGGGCGCCGCCCCACCACTCACATTACCTTGAATAAGACGTAAAAAAAATAAATAAAAATTAAATAGTACATTAAAAATATTTTGAAATATATGTATATATATATTTAGTTGTTAAAGATCAATATTTTATAGTTAATGATAAGTAAAGTTGTTTCGTTCTTCAACGTTGTCTGATTGGTGACGTTTTTCCGCCCCGGGGCACAAAAATCTTTGTCCATAGACTCTCGTTAAAAGTTGCACATGCGCAGTAGCTCCTCTCAGTACAAGAGATAGGACCGTTCAGGGCGCACCTCTCCTGCGCCCAGAGCTGACTCCGCCTCCCGCCGCCGGAGTGTGGGACTCCCGCCACGGAGGCTGACGTCACATCCGTCTGTCAGAAAGTTCGCCTGATTGAAAAGTCGAGCCGCGGGTGAGCTGCCTTTTATTCAAAGACAGCAACAAGTTCATTACGTGACTAAGTTACATACACAAGGTAATAAATAAGTTCATAGTTAATAATAATCTCCACAAATTACACTGCCTGGCCAAACAAAAAGTTGCCACCTGGATTTAACTAAGCAAATAGGTACGAGCCTCCTATTGGATAATTACTGCATGGGTATTTATGTTTCAGCTGACAACAAATTAATTAACCCCAACCATGTCGTAAGACATCCCGTGGTCGTGGAAAAGATGTCAGTCTGTTTGAGAAGAGTCAAATCACTGGCATGCATCAAGCAGAGAAAACATCTAAGGAGACTACAGAATCTACTGAAACTGGATAAAGAACTGTCCAACGCCTTGTTAAAAACTGGAAGGATAGTGGGAACCCATCGTCTTCGAGGAAGAAAAGTGGCCGGAAAAAGATTTTTTCTTTCCTGATGGAACGAGCATATTCCAAGATGACAATGCCAGGATTCATCGAGCTCGAGTTGTGACAGAGTGGTTCAGGGAGCAAGAGACATCATTTTCACACATGGATTGGCCACCACATAGTCCAGACCTTAACCCCATTGAGAATCTTTGAGATGTTCTGGAGAAGGGTGAATCTCTTAAAAGTAAAGATGGGCAGAGGTTCAACAGGCTGTAAAAACTGTGTCTAAAAAAAGTGGAATCATTTTATAATATTCCTCAACATAAAATTGGGAATATGTTGAATATCCAGTCATCTACAGCTCATAATATCATCAAAAGAGTTCAAGAATCTGGATAAGTCTGTGTGTTAAAGGACAAGGCAAGAATCAGTATTGAGTGGCCATGATCGCTGGCAAACAGTTCTGATTCTGTGACGGAGATCCCTGCATGACCTCAGGAACACATCCAGACACATTGCTGTCTTTTCTGAGCCAAAACTCGTTTAAAATCGACTGAGGCAAAATAGAAAACTGTTCTGTGGTCAGATAAATCAAAATTTGAAATTCTTTTAGAAAACCATAGATGGCATGTCCTCTGTACTAAAGAGGAGATGTACTACAGCGAACAGTTTAAAAGACCTCTCTGATGGTATGGGGATGCATTAGTGCCTCTGGCATGTTGGAAAGGCACCATCAATTCAGAAAAGTACATATAGGTTTTAGAACATGTGTCCCTATCCAGGTAATGTGTTTTTCAAGTAAGGTGTTGCATATTTAAGCAAGACTAAACTGGATCCTGTATCTGCAGTCAATACCTCTCACCAGTTAAAAATATGTGACATATCATCAAACCGAAAGTTTGTCAAAGACTCTGGACAGTTTAACTGACATCCTACTTCAGACAAGAACAGGGCGACATTTCCCTCCAGAACCTCCAGGTTCTAAATGTTTCTAGACTGATGTTTAAGGGCAGGGTTGAAGATGCTTCACCAAGGGAAACATAGAGCTGTCCCAGCTTTTTTTTAGATGTGTTGCTGCCATTGTACCAATCTAAAATGGTACAATGTCTTAGTTTAGGCAGTTGATATTTTTTTACTGTTCCATTGTAAATAAAATATGGATTTATGAGGTTTGAAAATTGTTGAATTTTGTATTTATTTATTTATATTTTTTACAATGTCTCTGCATTTCAAAGATCGAAAACCCTGTCCTTAAACTTCCCAAAGGCAACAAAGTTTTAAATATTTTAATAAACATCTGGAGGAAATGTACGTGTCTAAGTTTAATTATAAACTTCTGACAGATCAGCTCCAGTCTAGCTTCTGTTGGGTGAGTTGTATTTTTTCTGAGAGGCTCCTGGTCTGCTCTCAGATCAGTTTTTCTGCCCTCCTCCATGTGTTATCCTAATATGTTTGTTGTCTATGTGGAATATTGTGAATACAAACACTCAAACCTCAGTAAGAACGTTCTCCTTTCTTTTGAAGCTCCTCAGAGCTCAGCTACACATGCATTTATGAGAATTTAATTAAACCTTCATTAAGTAAAGTCCCGCAAGGTATGTAGTTTGGGAAATGAATGGTCTCTGGAAGTCGTTTTCCGCTGTATGAGTTCATCCAATAGACTGAAAGCCCTCTTTATCGCAATATTCATTACATGGTTATAGAGACTTTATGTGTCCCATTAGAAAGCTCCAGTCTGTCACCAAGGCTTGTCCTGTGAGCCTGCACACATTTTAAAAGTCAAAAGTTAGATGAAACAAAAGGATATGTTCCCAAAGCACTTTGGAGCACTCACTTTTATGAGTGTAATCACACATATCAATAATGTATAAAAGGCTGAAATACTGCAGGCGTAAAACGATGGTGGAAAAGTCAGGACCATTAAAGAACAGCTGGGGAGAATCTTTAAAAGGATTATTTCACCGAAGGTGAATCTTTTACTTCTTAAACCATTAATGAAAGTGACTCATGAATCTCTTAAAGCCTATAGTGAAAACCTCTACAATGAAAGCAAACTTTGTCCTTATAAACTCTTTCAGACAGTCTCAGAGGTTTGCAAGGAAAATATGTCAAAATAACATCAAAGGTTTGTCATTTAATCCCATGCTGAGTTTGGAAAGTGACCAACATTAGCACCAAAATTGTGTTTTCTTTGGAACATTTGTTTTATATACAGTTTTTCAATAAACGGATCCCACTCACACCTTGGGTAAAACTACGAAACCGCAAATGACCATTGCAAAGCAGAAAGGCATCCTAGAATAAATTAAAGGTCTAGCATTTGTTGAAGTAATGCATATCAACTACTGCCTTTCATGCCACAGTTTTAAACCAAGGTTGTCTTGTGCTTAGGATCAAAGGTTAAATTTTAAAATGATCCAGGGACCTGACCTGTAGTAAGACAACAGTTTATAATGAATTAAATCGATGGAACAATAATATACATTCATATAATGAAAAAGATAAGGAACTTCTATGATGACTGGTATCAAACAAACATTTAGGATTACGCTGACTGTTAAAAAACAACTTTGAAGAATAAGAAGCTCTTGCATCTTTACCCTATTGTTAAAAGAGAATAAAATAGAGACCAGCTGACCTCCACAAACAGTCTTCTTACAAAGCCACTTCAGGGAGTTTGGTCATTTATCCAGGTCACAGATTTAGATGAAAGAGCTAATCTTGTTTCAGTGGGAAGAACCCTTTTTTTTTAATCTTCATGATGGGGCTTGTTAAAAGACTTGGCTCAAGGATCCACATCATTATTTATAGTTAAAAACAAGAACAGATTACACAATGAGTTTTAGACATTTCAAGATCAAAAGATAGAATAAAAAAAAATGCAATTATCTGAAATAAAAATATCCTCCACACAGGTATCTTGAGGTGTTTAAGACCAGATCCAGGGCATGCATAGGAGCAGAGACATTTTGGACAATATTTAAAGATTCCATTAGGGTAATAAAACGTTTTGGAAAGAGATCAGACTTATTGTCCACATGGAACTATTCAGCCTGGACAGCTTTATTCTAGAAGATAAAAAGTCACTAAATACATTTGCAAAGGTGGCTGGACTGAACATGTGACTGATAAATTAAAGCACAGAGAAAAAAAGAAAGTTTTTCCCACCAAGTTGCAGTTAGAAAGTGGAAAACTGTCCAGCATCAGTAGGACGACATGTGTGTTGATTCCTAAACACCAAAACAAGTCCTCCTTCTCTACTAGGCTCAGATAGCAGTATCATTCAGAACAAAGTTCAATGAAAGACATATGAAAAGAAATCCAGTTTCTTGGTGCTTACAAAAACCATTCAAAACAAATAATTGGCAACAGAATGAGCATTAAGGAGAGCCATCCATATCAACTTTAGAGTCGGGTTCTCTGCAGCAGCAACCTGGGCCAGCTGTAGAGTAATTATTGCTGCCATAAACCAAAGACAAAAAGACAGACCGACTGACCTGGGATGCAGGGATGAAGCACCACCTGAAGTAACGATCCCTATTCTGAAATGAAATGATCCAATCAGTTCAGAAAGACAGAGGGCGAGTTGGGTAAGAATGCACAGTGTTGTTGCTTAGCAACACGGCGCTTCCACAGAAACCACAATTTCACTTGAATCCCAGCTCTGCTTCCTCTTGTTCTCCTTTGAGCACAATAGTGAAGGGAGTTTGTGTGAACTTCAGCAGACAGGTCCAACACAGATCCAGACGCGTGAAGTTATTAACGAGTCCGAGCGACCTCTGATTGAAAGCAGAGCCTGTCGATAATAAAATACTTGAACAGCAGCAGTCCCCAAATGATCAAGTGGGGAGAATTTCAGAGTTGTTTACATGACAGGAGGAAGAAATTGACAAAGCTGAAGTCTGTAGACACACAAGCCAACAGTTACAGTGGCAGAGTCAAACACAGGCACCATCTTCGCTTGCCTTTTGGTGGTGGGTAGTAAGTAAATGTGAAGCTACAGGGAAGATCAAGTGCAACATTAATGTCCACTCTAATAGGTTTAAAATCTCAAGCTGCAGAATTCAAAACTTGGAACAAGTAGCTCAGTTTGATGTGTCTCCACAGCAGGAAGAACACGTTTAAGTTGAACTACAAAAGAAGATCATTGGCTACCTTTGCTTGCTCCTGCAAGTGTGCTAAAATTATCTGCTGGGTTGAGCCAGAAGAGGGCGGAATCGTACGAAAGTGGTTTGATCATTTTATGAAATCCTAGCTGCCGAGATCAGAGAAGGTCTGAGAATCCAGGAAGGCCAGTTGAGAACTGGTCATAATAAAGGCAACTAAAGTACATCTAACAACCTTATAACTACCAAAAGACTGAGAGAAGAAAAAGCAGGGGAATCAAATTCAACATGCAGCTTAATATTTAACCTTGTGGACCCCGATTGTAAACATAAACACTGAAGAAGATTAACATACAGATCATAAACTCCCAACTTAAACATCAGGTATTGCCTACAGGTTCCTTCATAGTGTGTTTCCATATTAACCTTTTAATGAACAAAACCTGCCAATAGTATTCAACCGATATTAATTCTCATCTCTACCCACTGAATACACAGACTCAAGACTTGTTTACACAACACTCAGAAGTAACTCTCTGAGTTGTACAGAATTTAGATCACATGGAGACTAGTTATGGATCTGGGCTCAAACCCTGACATGGACATGAGTGTCAGATTATTTTGGGCCTTGTATTGTTGCATGCTCATGTGTGTCGAATTCAGTCATACGATTGTGATGAAAAGAAGATTTCCACACTCTGTCTTTAGTTTAACAATGAGAGTAGTTCTGTTAAACATATCTTGTGTCTACAGGACATCTTCAACGCGGTGATCAAGCAGAACCCGTTTCTAGTCCACCAGCTGCCCTGCTTCTGGAACGTTCAGCTGTCAGATCACACCCGCTCTGAGAAGTGCTACAAAGATGTTTCCGACCTGAAGGTGAGAGCTGCAGTTACACACTCGGACCCAGCATGCTTTCTGCTTTTATCTTATTACAATAAAACTTGTGTGGGGGGGGGGTTGCAGTCAAACTACTTCTGCATACTGTGTTGAAAATATTTATATTTTTTTCCACATACTTTCCCCAAAGGAATACACTGAGGACTCTTCAGTTCCTTCAAAACCATTTTTCTCTTTAAAAATCTATTTCAGCAGACCTGCGTTGTTTTTGTCTCCTTATGCTTTTGTTTTAGCTCGTATCTTATCACTTTTAGCTTTTGACTAGCATTTTGCTACATTTAGCTAGCTTATTCTTAACATTTTGTTACTTTTAGGTAGCCTTTTACTACTTTAGGTTAAAGTTAGCCTTTAGCTTTTGTTTTGTCTTTAGCTAACATTTTGCAACTTTTAGTTATTGTTTTGTTATTTTTAGCCTCCAGTCGTTACGATTAGTGGTTCGTTGGAACCCAAAATGCAGGCAGACACGGAGGAAATCTACGTAAAACTAACTTCTTAACAAAAAGAAAGAGAAAAGGCTGGCGTGGCAGCAACCAAACTAAATAAACAGAACTTACAACAATCCAGGGCACCAAAGACACAAGAAAAACCAGAAATGCGAGCCAGTAAATGAGGAAGAAGACCAGGTTCGAAAGGCAGATGGTGAATGCAAAATGAACATAGGTGACTGATTAGGCAGAGGAAAGGTAAACGAAGGGTGCAGGAACCAAATAACAGAATTAAAGAAACAATAACCCTTATACAAACACAAACCCAAATCCTCACACGAATCAGGCTTTTGTTAGTTTTAGCCTCAACTAGCATTTTGATACTTTTAGATAGCTTTTTGCTGCAATTAGCTTTTAGCCAACCTTTTGCCCTTTAGCTTTTAGCCAACGTTAGTTATGCTTTAACTTATTTAACTTTAACAATTTAACTTCATTAAACTGTAAAAAGGTTTCCCTGGGAAATTTTGACTCTTTTGAATATTTAGGAATCGAGGTAAAAGGCCACGAACGAACTCTGACACTAACTGTATACAAAACCCCAAAAATATGTGGCAAATTGTTTCATTGACTTTAACGAGCTGTTAGCTATGATATGCATTGATTATGACTGTCTAATAATTATGGGAGACTTTAACATCCATGTTGACAACACAATAAATACACTTTAAAATAAGCAAAAAAGCAAAAAAAGCTCCAAACTTTGGTTTGACTCAACATGTTAAACAGCCGACACATAAGTTTCAGCTGAAACTTTTAATCAAATCTACTCCTGCACCTCACTTCCAGTCTGTAAACCAGTAGATCGNGGGGGGTCCAATCCTGGTCCTCGAGGGCCAAGAAAATGTCCTTTCTCTAGTTTTCTTTGTTAGTGACCATGAGAACAGTTCAGTACTTCTTTTTGCGTCCCCCTCCTCTCTTTGGTCCTCCTCTTCAGGTGATCCACTGGAACTCTCCAAAGAAGCTGCGAGTGAAGAACAAGCATGTAGAGTTCTTCAGGAATCTTTACCTGACTTTTCTTGAATACGATGGCAACCTTCTACGCCGCGAGCTGTTCGGCTGTGCGAGCGAGGCCGACCAGAACAGTGAGAACGTAGGTGCATTTTGGTTTCACTTTCATTTAGCAAATCAGTCCGTTTCACTCCTAAAGGCTGTCTTTGGGAGCTCCCAGTCGCCTCCCTTATTTAACAACATTTCCAACGAGTCTGGGAGTGTGTGGGAAATATTTGACAGTAAATAGACATTCAGTCCTTGCAGCATCCTGTACTGAATGTTTGATACCATGACGGGGCACAGAATGTTTCTGTCTTTACTCGTAATGCACCGGTGGAAGAAAGCAGTCCTGGTAACATTTTTATTTGGGAGTGAAAGGAAACATCCTGGTCAAAAATCATACCATTCACACTTAACAGACCTGCAGGCAAGGTTAGTGTCATAAAGAGGAAGTTAAAGGCTACAAAGTTTGTTCCCAAGATATTCAGGTCCAGAAACCACAACTGGTTTCAATGTATATCACATTGTTAAAAGTCATGGTCTCAAAACCACCTCAATTTTGTGTCATAGCGTTCCTACAGTTTAAATGTGTAAAAGTGACGTGATAGAGACGGGGTGTATTCTGTTACCGAACCTGTTGCTCTAAGCCAGGGGTGGCCAGTCCTGGTCCTCAGGGCCACCATCCTGCATGTTTTACTTGTTTCTCTGCTCCAGCACACCTGGTCTGAATCAATGGGTGATTAACAGGCTTCTGCAGAACATGAAGAGGGAATTTAACCTCTGAATCAGGTGTGTTGGAGCAGAGAAACAAGGAAAACCTGCAGGATAGTCGCTCTCCAGGACCAGGATTGGAGGCCCCTGCTCTAAGCTGTCATTCAGTTGTGTACAGCACCTGAATTTCCCTAAACTTATATGCTTGTTTAAAAAAAGATGTCATCAGTTGGTTGTATATTTTCTCTGTCAAACAACTCAGTTAGTCGTGTCTTGTCTACTTGAGGAGTGACATCCAAGGACAACACTAATAAATTTGGACCCCACAGAACTCCGAGACAAATGTGGTGCAAAAGGACAATCTTGTATTCAGGAAACATGTCATTCCTGCATGCAGTGTGCTATTCAAAGTATAGCTTGACTTTTCAACTTGTCCATTTAAAAGCAAGGAACAATACTTTGAATTTTATGACACTATAAGCCAGGGGTGGGCAACCCTGGTCCTCAGGACCACCATCCTGCATGTTTTACTTGTTTCTCTGCTCCAACACACCTGATCTGAATCAATGGGTGATTAACAGGCTTCTGCAGAACATGAAGAGGTGATTTAACCACTGAATCAGGTGTGTTGGAGCAGAGGAACAAGGAAAACCTGCAGGATAGTGGCCCTGAGGACCAGGATTGCCCACCCCTGCTATAAACGTAACTAAAGAAGAATAGCAGCTAATGGATCTGAAAGTCTGGAGGCACTTTTTCTCTGTAGAACCAGCAACCTTTTTTTTGCTTTATTCTGGTTCTGATGCTGTTTATTCTGATAGAAAAACCTAAATGTTACCATGAAATAAAGCAGATATAAAATCGGACCTGGAATCAGATTAATGTTCTGCACCTAAACACACTCAACCCCTAATTCTGGCTTCCTAACCAGCAGAGTCCCAAACCTTTAGTTAAAAACATCGACTCAGGTTGTCCCCCACATTCTGTTTGTCTGCAGCTCCAGAAGACTTTATCAGAGCTCGATGAAGATGATCCGTGCTACGAGTTTCGCCGAGAGCGATTCACCCTCCATCGAACTCATCTTTACTTCCTCCACTATGAGTATGAGCCCAGCTCGGACAGCACTGATGTCACTCTTGTTGCTCAGCTCTCGATGGACAGGTACGGATCTTCACCGACTCACCTGGGAAATTTCACTAACATTTCTTACTCTGCGGGTGTTAAAATTGGTAAATTCCACAGAGTAACAAAAGATATCACCTTTTTATGTGCAGATGCAACATGAATGCTGGGTGCTTAATTACTTTGCTGAAATTTGTTGATAAATTATTTGTAAGCTGGATTTTTGAAGTTAAAACATGCAGAATTACACAACCTTATCGGCAACATGTACATTTTGTTTTATAGTGCAAGCGTTATTAACAGTAATAGGAGCTGTAAGTGTGTTTTTTGTCCGTCCCTCTCAGTACACTAGAATTCTGACCTCCTTGAATCAGGACCTCAAAATGTGCTGAAGCTGAATAAAATTGATAGTTCCACATCATTACTCATGTTTCTGGAAAGTATCTATTTACCTAGGGGTTACAATGGTGGGTCGTTTATCATTTTAGCACAAGTACTTTTTGATTTATGAACTATTTTCTGACAGCATACACTATGAACAAGATAGACAAAAACTGAAAACTAAACATTTTCAATGATTTATGAACTAACATGGCATAACACTCACCTATTAAAAGTAATACCACCTTTTTTGAAGTGTTGGTTCTGATAAATATAACAATTAATGACAGAACATTGAACCTCTTCACTGAGTTAAATTTTTTTTAATCTTCTTGCTTGTGTTGATATCATGTGTGAAACGAGTAGGAAGCAGAAGTTGAGCCTAGAGCAGAGGTAGTCACAGAGCTGAGTTGGTGTGTGTGGAATAAAGTATGGAGCAGCATGTGCACCTTTACTCCTGCACACTGGGACAAAATTATATTGTAAAAAGGAAGTCAGAACATGGATGGTCTTTACAAAATGTTTGGGGTCATTCAAGGACTTGAAAATTGTTTTTTTTTTTAACTATTAGGACAGGTACTCTATCTGGCCTGCATATTATTTATACCAAATTGTTCAAAGCTTCTAAAATAAGTGAGAGCCTCATTAGGGTCTTTGATAAAGACAATGATTATTTCCTAAAAAGTTTCATGAAAATCCATCTAGTTCACGAGATATTTTGCTAACAGACAGATTTGACTCAAAATTTTGCAATTTTGCACAAAGATCTGTTAGCGTTTCGAATATGTGTTGGAAATCAGTGTCAGCTGCTACGATGACAAATTTTAGGTCAATATCTATAAGACTGACTGAATTTTAGCCTTTTCACCTTTTATTTCTTATTGTATTATTCTTTGTTCTTTTCAGGGCTTACACTCTGAATCCTTTGAAGTTAATATCAAAAGGAAACACCAAAAGCAGTCTTTTAGTAAAAGCAGCGTTGGTTGGTTTAACCTTGACTTGAGAGTAACCACAATAGGACCAAACGTTGCAAAATGATTTGAACACTTTATATATCTGCAGCCGTATCCTTTTTCAATTGCAAAACAATAGTACAGAATGTTAATCTTAGCGAGTCAAAAAAGCAATGTTCTGGCAGATCTGTGTCTATTTTGATGTTGTGGACCTGTTTTCTGTCCTGTAAAGGCTCCAGATGTTGGAGGCCATCTGTAAACACTGGGAAGGTCCCATCAGCTTGGCCCTGTACCTCTCAGACGCTGAGGCCCAGCAGTTCCTGCGCTATGCTCAGGGATCTGAAGTGCTCATGAGCCGAGGGAACGTGGGCTACCATATAGTCTACAAAGAGGGCCAGTTCTATCCTGTGAACCTGCTGCGAAATGTGGCAATGCAGCAGGTCGGCACACCCTACATGTTTTTGTCAGATATTGACTTCCTGCCCATGTATGGCCTCTACGAGTATCTCAGGTAAGGAAACACAACTTTTTTTACTAGTTTTCAAGGCTGTCTTTATTGAAGTGCAGGATTTAATTTTGATTCTGTGACACTTTACAGAAAATCAGTTGTTCAGCTGGATATGGCCAACACCAAAAAAGCTCTGGTGGTTCCCGCCTTTGAG
Organism: Kryptolebias marmoratus; assembly: GCF_001649575.2. Taxonomy (NCBI): domain Eukaryota; kingdom Metazoa; phylum Chordata; class Actinopteri; order Cyprinodontiformes; family Rivulidae; genus Kryptolebias; species Kryptolebias marmoratus. The sequence goes on from NC_051430.1 coordinate 33,723,185, forward strand.
ACACTACGATATCGCCTGTCTTTCCCAAAATCTAAAGCTGAGCTTCTTTCTCAGCTTGACATGGGAACACTCTTCACCTTCAGGTGCGTGATACCTCAGCTACTCATTTTTTACTCAACAGACATAAAAGTTTAGTATAATAATGTTGAATTTACAACACCAATTTTTAAATAGTTGGAATATTGTAAAAATATGAAAAGAAAACCCAGAATGTGATCATTTGCAACTCATAAACCCCTTTTTTTTTTTGATAAAATAAGGTCATTTTGAATTTTTTGACAGCAACACATCTCCAAAAGACAGGACAGGACCGGACCAACAAAAGGCTCTAAAACAAGGAGGAAGAGGAGCATTTTGAATTTCACAAAAGTAAAAAAATTGCCAGAGATTCATCAGTTTGCAAAAAAACCTGCAAACATTTTTCAACTAAAGATAGTGGAACCATTTCTGAAAAATGTTCCTGAACAAAAATTTGGAAAGATTTTGATAATATCATCAAATATTTGAAGAAGCTCGAGACATTTCAGGCCAAAAGTCAATATTGGATGCCTGTAAACCCCAGGCCCTCAGGTGGCACTGCATCAAAAAAAAAAGGTCTGATTCTGTTCTGGACATGACTGCATGGGCTCAGAAACACTTCCACTAATCTGTCTGTGAACACATTTTGCTGTGCCATCCACAAACACTGCCATCTTCTCTGAACCAAAGCTTATTTAAAAACCGTTTTGTGATCAGAAGAAAACCTTTTTCAGGGAAAGCCTTGCATATTTGAGCAAAACGAATGTTAAACTGCATCCTGCGTCCATTCCAACAGCATGACTTCACAGTAGAAGAGTCCAGGTGCTGAACTGGCCTGCCTGGAGTCCAGATCTCTAACCAATTGAACACATTTGATGCATCGTAAAAGAAAAAGAAGATCCAGGACTGTTGAACAGCTAGGATCCTCCACCAAGACAAGAATGGGGCAACATTCGTTCCAAAACCTCCAGCAGCTGCTCTTCTCAGCTTCTAGACATCGACAGGCTGTTTTTACAGCTATAAAAATAACCCAGACCAACTTTTTAAAGATATGTTGCTGCCATCAAATTCAAAATTACCTTCTTTTTAAAGTGTATTTATTTAGTTTAAAGATTTCTTATGTTTTCTGTGTTCCACAGTCAATGAAATATGGGTTAATGAGTTGTTTGTTTGTTTTTACATGTCTCAACATTTTTGGAATTGTGGTTGTAATCATTGCTTCATTGTTGGAATAGTATTGGTTCACCTATGTTTAAAAACGGCTTCCTTTCTGCTTTATTTAGATACCATGTGTGGACTAAAGGCCACGCACCAACTAATTTTGCTAAATGGCGGACAGCCACCACGCCCTACAGAGTGCAGTGGGAGGCTGATTTTGAGCCGTATGTGATGGTGAGGAGAGATTGTCCTGAGTATGACCGCCGCTTTGTGGGCTTTGGCTGGAACAAAGTGGCTCACATTATGGAGCTGGATGCACAGGTGAACGATCTCCACTTTCTGCTTTCACGCTTTTTTTAATTAATGGAGCCATTCCCTTTTTTAGTAGAAAAGGCTTAGAGCATCTTATGTTTACAGTCATGGGTAAAAAAAAAAAGTCCATCTTTCATTTCTAGGGTGCCAAAATAGAAAAGCTGTGTAAAAACAAAAAGAAAAGTTCCCTGTCAGTGGTTGGTTTTTTTTAATATATTATTTATTTAATGCCACAATTCCAACCTTCCTCCTTTATCTGGACTTTGTTTTCCCTTGAACTTGGACTTCCTTTCTGCCATGACTATACATACTAAATTCTTTCAGTTTACAAAACTATGGATACTGTTATTCTGTGTGTTGAGTGTATTTACTTTAAAAAAGAAATCCAGTACAAATGCAGTTCTTTAGGCAGTTTGAGCTAAAATTGAAAGGAGAAAGTTAAAAACTTGAGAAATCACATAGTGGTGCTTTTTTAATCTTCAGCTGTTTATACACTGCCTGGCCAAAAAACAGTCACCACCTGGATTTAACTAAGAAAAAAGGTACGAGCCTCCTATTGGATAATTACTGAATGGGTGATCATGTTTCAGCTGACAAGTTATTTAACCCCAACTGGTGCAATGAGTTGCTTCTCATTTCTTAGACAACCATGTTGAAAGACACATCCTGTGGTCGTGGAAAAGATGTCAGTCTGTTTGAGAAGAGTCAAATCATTGGCATGCATCAAGCAGAGAAAACATCTAAGGAGGTTACAGAAACTACTAAAACTGGGTTAAGAACTGTCCAACGCCTTGTTAAAAACTGGAAGGATAGTGGGGACCCATCGTCTTCGAGGAAGAAATGTGGCTGGAAAAAAGTCCTGAATGATCGTGATCGACGATCAATTAAACGTTTGGTGAAATCAAACAGTAGAACTCTGGGTTACGTTTAATAGTTAAAGTAAGAGCATTTCCACACACAGTGTGAAGGGAACTCAAAGGATCGGGACTGAACAGCTGTGTAGCCTTAAGAAAAACCACTAATCAGTGAGGCTAACTGGAAACAAAGGCTTCAGTTTGCTGCGGAGCATAAAGATTGGACTCTGGAGCGATGGAAGAAGCTCATGTGGTCTGATGAGTCCAGATTAACCTGTTCCAGAGTGATGGGCTCATCAGGTGAAGTGTTGCCTGCTGTCCAAGCCTGTGGGGGCAGTGCTATGATCTGGGGTAGCTGCAGTTGGTCAGCTCCAGGTTCAGCAACAGGATGAGCTCAAAGAATGAGGTCAAAGGTCAGCTGACTGCCTGAATATACCGAATGACCAGGTTATTCCATCAATGGATCTTTTCTTCCCATATTCCAAGATGACAATGCCAGGATTCATCGGGCTCGAATTGTCAGAGTGGTTCAGGGAGTGAGAGACATCATTTTCACCACAGAGTCCAGACCTTAACCCCACTGAGAATCTTTGGGATGTGCTGGAGAAGGTCAGACTCTACCAGCATCAATGCAAGATCTTGGTGAAAAATTAATGCAACACTGGATGGAAATAAATCTTGTGGCATTGCAGAAGCTTATCGAAACAAAGCCACAGTGAATGTGTGCCGTAATCAAAGCTAAAGGCGGTCCAACAAAATATTAGAGTGTGTAACCTTTTTTTTTTTTTTTTTTGGATGGCAACTTTTTTTTGGCCAGGCAGTGTTTTAAAACTAATATGTATTCAATTATGATAAGGCTGTCCTTTTCTGAAGTACTCTGTTTGACTGCAGTGCTTCATGTCTGTCCTTTGATATAGTTTTATAATTAAAAAGCCCTGATAGTAATGGCCTCTCAGGCACAATCAGTCATCATTCGGTTTAAAAAAAACAAAACCTTAGCATAAAACCTCATAAACATAAAAACTATCAGTAAATATAAAGTTTATCAATTTAAAAAAAAAATTTTAAAGTTGAAAATAAAAGAGAAATTAAAAGTAAGTGCCCTAAATAGGGTCTAAGTTGAATAGAATAGTATTTGATTCAGGAAAGTCAGTGCCACTATATAAGGACATGGGTCCTCCATTGATCCTGTATACATTTCAGACTTTAGGCCATCTCTAATTACACCTTTTATGTTAAGGAAAATATAAAAAGGACTGTTAGCCTAACTTTACTGAAGACTTCTGCCCTTCTCTCCATATTCTATGGCTGAAGTCATGACCGATAAAGTACTAATTATTGATAAGAGAAATTTTCTGTGAAAGCTAAAAAGGAACAAACCACTAGCTAAAAGCGTAACAAAAAAGCAAAGTGATATCTAAAGCCTAAATGCAGAAAGAGACTAGCAAAATGCTAAACATGTCCAAAAAAGAAAAAAAAGGCTCCTCCCTGGGCTCCTAAAACCTTTATCATTAAGCCTCCGAAACAGAACACATCTCCTTCTTTTCTCTCTGTGCAGGAGTACGAGTTTGTGGTTCTGCCCAACGCCTACATGATCCACATGCCTCACGCTCCCAGCTTCGACATCACCAAGTTCCGCTCCAACAAGCAGTACCGGGTCTGCCTCAAAACCCTGAAAGAGGAGTTCCAGCAGAACATGTCGCGGCGCTATGGCTTTGTCGCCCTCAAGTATATGACTGCTGACAACAACAGCTAGCCACCACTGCAGACCTTCCATCCCCCAGTGCTGAACTACTGACACGATGAGCTGGGGAGGACGAGGGTGGGCGGGGGGCACAGAAACAGCTTCCATGGCACCCCACTGGGATTCTGCAAGACTTGAGTCCCTCAGACTGGAACAGAACATTTGAACATCAGTGTGAGACCGCCTGAGTCTTTGACTCCAAATTTGGTCCTCTGTTGTGGAGGAGAAGAGATAATCCAGTGTCCAACTTCTGTGGGGGCCCCAGCTCTATCTCAGGCAGGAAGCAAAAGCAAAGCAGAGATCCAATGCCTTGCTACAGTTGTTAGAGTAATGACAGCCCAGTGGTGGTTGAGATTGTGTGTGCGTGTGTGTGTGTGTGTGTTCAGAACCAGCTGCAGCGGTTTGTCTGACGGTAAAGTGGGAAGTCAGATAAGACAACGAGATAAATCCAGGGTTTAAAAGTGTGCGTTGAGGAAGCTGAGTATCTCCAGCTGCTTCGTCTGTCTCAGATGATTCAGATGAGAAAATGTTGAGCGATGGATGGCTGGAGATCATCTCTTCAGCTCAGAGTCAGAATCCATCCAGAGCAGTGAGATCAAACATTGCAACAGGAAGTGTCGGGGAAGTCACTATGCTCCCTGACAAGGTGAAGAAACAAATGCTGAGCTCACACTTTGATTTTCTTTCCAGAGACCAGGATTATTTTTAGTTTTGTCGGCAGAAGCATGGAGGGGAGCTGGTCTTACAATCTGAACTGTCAGGAGCTTCAGAGGAGGACATGAAGTCTTGTTTTCTTTCTTTTGATGGACTCGGATCTGTCCAGGGTGTCCTCCGCCTCTCGCCTCTCACACAGTGACTGCTGGAGATGGACACCAGCCCCCTGCGACCCAGGATGGAGAAGCGGGTAAAGAAAACGGTTGGATGGATTCTAATAACAGTACGAATTGAAGATTTAGCGTTCCTTGAAGGATTGCATTTTGCTCACCACCTTTAGTGCCAGAGTTTTACACTGAGGTCATGATCTTTTGAGAAATTACAACATTAAAGTCATTTGTTCAAACTTTGAAAATAACATTTTGCATAATCTAATGCAATTTCCCCAAAAAGTCACTCAGAGGATGTGTTAGAAATGATTTTCACCACACTTTAGCTCAGTGTATGTAAAACTGACTAAACTGTAGCCATTTTTGTGTTTTGTACGGGTATTTGGCTGTGGTGGCCATCTTGAATTGGGTTGGCTCCAATAGGTAATCTGCTGTAGATGTACATTCAATAATTATTTTCTAAAATTTTCAATACAATCTGTCCTCTGTTTTATCAGACATTTTGTTAACAAACAGGCAAAGTTGACTGCTATTCCCACACCACGCTCATTATATTTAAAACGGATTTTATGTTTACCTGGATCACTTTTCTGTGGCAGCCCACTTGAATCGAGTTTACTTCAAAACTTAATCATTTGTAGATGTCAACCCAATAATTATTTTCTGAAAATTTGATTAAAATCTGTCCAGTGGTTCTTGTGATATTTTCTTAATGGTACAAAGTTATGAACATTTGAACAGACATGAGCAAAATCATTATTACCCTTAACAAGCAGTTTTTATGTGTAATGCTTTTATAACACTAATGAGTTGCATTATCTTTATTTCAGGTTTCAAACACAGTTTGCAGCTCTGGACAAGTTTCATTTCATGAGAGAAGGGGCAGAAATGTCTGTTAGTAACGTTTGTAGACCCCTGGATTAAACAAGATTTGGGTGTATTCCAACCTCTGGCAGAAAATGTGATTTTTTTTTTTCATTTACTCACAGATATGCCAAAAAAAAAGAAAACTCAGAAGTTTTTTTTCCTTTGGATCCATGAAATTTCCCTTTCATGGATCCAAAGGAAAAAAAACAACAGTTTTCAGGCGATAGGTGGAAAATTAACTTCAAGTGGTGATAAGATGAACTGCATGTAAAGTATCACAGTATGAAAGTTTTCATATTTAACGAAGATTATTTTATCCCAATTTCCATCAGCTAATTGTACATTTCTAACTCTAACCTATTGTTTTTTTTTCATTTAAACCACCCAGTGATGCGTTTTCACAGCAACCAATAGAATGGCAGCCTTCTTTTAAAAAGTACAACTTCTCACCATAGCCTTGATCTTTTTCTATAACTAAGTAGTTTTCTTGGCTGAACTTGGCAAAGGAGTGATATCATCACATGATGACACTGTTGTGTACTTCCTGACTATCACCCAATTTATACTTAAAGGTCCAACAGTAAACACACATTGTGTGGCTGTGAATGATGTCCTCTATGTCCTCTGTATTTCTTCTTCTTCTGTCTACACATCGGCCCGGTCCCAATCCTCGCACTTCCACCATCGTGTCCTTCAAATGCGCGTTCATGCTGAACAGTTTGAGTGCGTAGCGTGTCCCAATCCTTCAGAGTGCGCTTTAGCCCCGCCCCCTTTGTGTACTACATTTGCCCTTTGGTTAAGCCCGCATCCAGGTGGACTTCGGCAAAGTGTTTATCCTCAATTCATCACTGCATGTGACGTTTAGAATTTTTTTAATTATCTTTATCGACAATGAAAGGGTTTTGAATTAAAAGATGGAAATATGGCAGTGGTGACAGAGCGAGCTGCGTCTGTCACGAAAAAAGATGTTTTCAAATATAAAGTATTGAAATAATTCTTGTTTCACTCGGCTGTACACGTGTGAATACTATCAAACTTTGCTCCGTATCCAACAAGTCAGAACAAAACACATTTTAACAGCCAAATATCTCCTGCAATGACTTTGGAAAGCAAAAATACCTAAACTGTACTTTTAAAATCGTACTGGCACCTTCTTAAAATGCCAAAACAGCGACCGGTCCGCCATGTTGGATGTCACAGTTACGAAGCAGAGGCACAAATCGATGACGTAACCTGTACTGTCCCAATTCTCCAATTTTTGCATGCTTATAACCTGCACACAAACCCTTCTGTGCACTTTGACTGAGTACACCTTCATAGAGGGGCGGAGGGTGGAGGGCGAGGATTGGGACCGAGCCATAATCTCACATTCTGCATCTGTACTTTTGGCAGTAGATGGCAGCACTAGAACACGGTTCATGCACAAAAATCAATCACTAAATAACAAACCCCTCCCTACTAAATGAATAAGCCACATTTAACAATTCCAAGATACAGGAAAACATGTTTTAACCCAACTAAGGTAATAAGGTATACTTCTGAAACATTGACATCACTCCAGGGACAATTCTGCAAATTTCTACAAACTTAAGCATTTGGGAGGCCACCGTTCTCTCAAAGAATAAAAACCGATGGTTTGGTCCTCTGGTGGATCTTCTCTCAGCAGTAGAAACAAAAGCTCATGTGGAGTTTCACCACAGTTCAGTTAGGAACAGTAGAGACTACCGGTGGAAAAGGAATAGGCTCAACAGCAGCTGGTGTGTCTTTGGTAAGTCACGCTTGAGCTGAACTGTTCAGTTTGGGTGGTTCAAAATGAGTTAATGGTGCCATTTCTACACGAGCTTTTGATCCTGAAAGCAGCTGATCAATATGTCTCTTCCAGTTTGTTGGCTCTTTGAAACCTTCAACACAGTTCCAGGGTCTGAACAAACCAATGTGCTGCTCCATTTGTGGATGGTTGATAGTTAGCAGACCGATTGTGTGAAACACCCTTCACTTTCAGGAACTTTATGAAACAAAGTGAGCTCCAATATTACTCACAAGTTGCTCAGGAAAGGCAAATCGACTGAACACCTCACCCAGCTGTGGTTGATTTCATTATGAATGCCTCTGGCCATGTACTATGGTACTAAAACATTTTGTCTTCAAATGGACCAGCAAAATTCATATGAATGCAGTGCCATGGTTGAGTGAAGTGTGGCTGGTTGTGGCATGCAGTAACTTCCTTGCATGATGACCACCCACTTACAGTTTCCTCAACTTGTCTGTCAAGTCATGGTCACCAAAACTAGTTTCTGGTGAGTTCTATCATGCGACGCATGCCAGAGTGGTCAGCATGTAACTGTTTCAGTACTTTTTTCTGCAGTGCAGGTGAAGTGATAACTCTCCATCCCCTTAAAAGATAATATGTTTGCAGACAGTTCACTCTGTTTTCTGAGGTAGGGACTTCGCTGAGGAGATGTTCCCTATTTCCACCTTTGGCCTAATTGTATGGGTCTGACCTTTTGAAACTGGTTTATTGTTCAGTTTGACTACTACAGAGCCTAACACCTTATTACTAACTTTCACAAATCCTCTTATTAAACTGTGAAAGCCTTATTTTAGTTACAAAACAATGATTCAACAGTGTTTTATACTCAACACCACATGAGGCTGTGCAGGAAGATGGGAAGCTGCAGTCCAATCTCTCTGAGCTAACAGCAGAATAAAGCTTCCTTCCATTAACTTGGAGTCAGAGTGTCTTAAAAATGGCAGCCAGGAGTTTATTTCATCATTTTTAGTTTGACTTAAACAGAAGAGGTAGCGGTTTAGCTGCTCACAAGATAACAGGTGATATGGCTATCATAGTCCACTCAGAATTTAGTGAGACTAAATTCTAAAAATTCACCCGTTCCTTTAAAAGTTTCTTGCAGTTTTGAGTCACCAGCTAGTTTCCAACTGCCTTAGGAGCTAAAGAGAAGAATACCAGGTTCCGTTAAAGTGAAGCAGTCATGGACTGTGGATGGGGAGATGATTCTGGAATTTAGTTTGGTTTTGGTCCATTGAAACATGGGCAATATGGGTCTGCCGGTCAGGTTAAAGAGTAGTCCCCTCGTGTCCTTTGACTGGTTCTTTTTCAGGTTGTTTAGTTGAGTGAACATCTTACAAAGATGTTTTTTTATATATTTTCTGCCAGAAGTTGGAATAATAAAAAGTGTCTGGAAGATCCAATCTTCCAGACACTGGAATCTGGAAGATCCAATGTGGACCCTAAGTTTGGACATGACTGTCAGACAGTTGGTTTGAAGCCACACATGTGAGTTGAAAAACCAGAGGTCAGTAATAGTCAGATGGCTCCAGGTGTTGAGCATCTGTTGAATGTCACAGAGCCCAGATTAAGATGTCAGCGTGGATCCAGCAGTTAAACTGGAGACAACTCTATGTGTGAACTGTATTTGTCTCTCTGTGCAATGAGCACTGTCTCAGCTGGTACACATGTCTGACTGTGTGTGGTTAATCTCTGTGTCCGATCTTCAGTGTGTGTCTGAAGTTTGACTGACAATGGATTGGCTTTTATTTGCAGTACTGGGAGAGGCTACTGTGTGAATGTAGGACACTTCTGACTGATGCTGCTACTTGAATAAAGACAAAGAGTCAAACATTCTGTTTTTTGTTCGTTTCATCATTTCTGCCTTCGTGGATATTAGTTTAACTTCTTGAGCCCCTCACACCTCACACAAATACTGTCTTTGAACAGGCACGACTTCAAGACAGACATCCACTTCAAGGTAACGGTGCGTTCTGACAACTTTACAGGGCCAAATCTGTTTGTTTCTTCAAAGGGAGTTTTCCTCAGCTTGTATAAACAGCTGTGCGATTAAAATGTACGGTAATAAATGGCTTGAAAGCACTTTTACAATCAAATGTAGAGGTCTATGTTAAAACAGGGCAGTTAGACAGGAAGTTAATATCTTTACTGTTGTACACTAAATCTACAACAGTAACTTTACAGTCAGCAACTATAGGGTTGAAACAAATACAACCCTTTCCACAGAGGCAAGACAATTGCTAGATCATTGAGCGTCTAAATTAATTGCCAGATCTCTCAAGAAACTTTTAGTGAGTGAACAATAATTGCTGAGGTCTTCCAATGATTTCTTAATCTTTCAGTGAATGCTATGGTCGCCATAGTCTGCATCAGATTTTGAACTGGTTCAAACCAGTCTGTGACAGAAGTGGTCTGTTGTTGAAATATTAACCCAGACTCAATCTGAAAATCTTCTTATGAGTAAAATCTATCTCCTTGTGCACAAGGGAGACATTTTAGATAGATTTATTGCATGCTTGGACTCCCCCATTTGAGCAGCTGGCTGATTCAAAGGTTCCAGTAAACACAGCACCTGAGACGGAACAGGTTTCAACCAGCCCTGTGCAGAGAAACAGACTGTTCCCTCCAAGGCTACACAAGTACTTAAAAACAGATCAACACTTTCTTAAAGGTTACATGAAGGACTCCACCCATCCTGCACACAGGCTGTTTCAGCCCCTCCCCTCAGGCAGGCGGCTGAGGTGCATTCAGAGCCGAACCACCAGGCTCAGAAACAGTTTTTACCCTGCAGCTATCAGACTGCTGAACTCGAAAAAACACACTTAATCCACAGCTTCATCCGCCATCACCATTAACACCGGTGTACCACAAGGCTGTGTATTGAGTCCCTTCCTCTACTCCATCTTTACCTATGACTGTAGACCTGCCAACGTCTCAAATGTCATCATTAAGTTTGCAGATGACACCACGGTGATCGGCCTCATCAAAGACAACGACGAGGCTGCTTATAGAGAGGAGGTAGATCTTCTTGCTGAGTGGTGTGACATCAACAACCTTCTACTTAACACTGAGAAGACCAAGGAGCTCATTGTGGACTTCAGGAAGGATGCTGATCCACACCCACCCATCTACATCAAAAGGACAGCAGTGGAGTGTGTGAATAGCTTCAAGTTCCTGGCAGTTCACGTCTCCGTGGACCTTACCTGAACAACAAGCTGTTCCAAGCTGGTCAAGAAGGCTCATCGACGCCTCTTCTTCTTGAGGATTCTGAAGAAGAACCACCTGGCACCGGACATCCTGGTGAATTTCTACCGCTGCACCATAGAGAGTATTCTGACCACCTGCATCACAGTCTGGTAAGGGAACTGCTCTGCTTCAGACCGGAAGGCGTTGCAAAGGGTGGTGAAAGCCGCCCAGCGCATAGCAGGAGCACCGCTCCCTGCCGTAGAGGACATCCATGGGAAGCGTTGTCTCAATAGGGTCGGGAGAATCATTAAAGACTCCAGTCACCCAGCATACAGACTTTTCACCCGGCTGCCCTCACATCTGTATGTTTTTAGATCAACATATATATTATATTTACAACTTGCTTAAGCACTTCTGGATGGATGCAACTGCATTTCGTTGCCTGTACTTGGGACGTGTAATGACAATAAAGTTGAATCTAATCTAATCTATTTTTTATTTATATGTATTCATTTATTAGGCTATTTGAACTGGGACCTGAGTCCGAATTTCGTTCCACAAACATGCAAATGTGAGATCGTATGACAATAAAAGATCCTTGAATCCTTGAACAGTGTCCAGTAAAAAAAAAAAGAAGAATATTGGATGTTTGATATTATTTGCTTGTATTAAATGACTTTACATGTCATTGTTTGATTAATTGTGTCCTTAACATGTTGTAGTGAATGTTAGTGTAGAATCAAAAACAGGTCAGTCTTTCCAAAGATGTTTCCACACTGACACCAAGTGGTCGTTTGTTTAGGTACCTACAATATATTTCTGAAGCATTTCTTCTTCTCAGAGCAGCAAATGCAATTTTCAAATCAAAAGCTTAGCATTCCTTTAAAGAAGCGTTTTAACGTTTAACGCTTTAGCTTTTTTTGGGTAAAGCTTGTAAATAATATGTGTGATCTCCTGCAACATTGCATAATAATATTAAGATCTGTTCAAATCTGTCCAGTGGTTTATGAGATATTTAGCTAACAGACAAACAGGGTTGACAACAGCTTATGTCAAAGTTTTAAACAAAAATGTTGTGCAATGTGTAACACTTGGAGTATGTGTTGTGAATTAGTCTCATCTATTATCAACAGCAGCATTTAGCTCAGTGTCTGTAAAATGACTGAGGTTTAGGCGTTTTTGTGTTTTCTAAGATCAATCGGCTGTGGTGGCCATCTAGAATGGATTTCACTCCAAAAGTTATCAATTGTAGATGTACACACCTGATTCAGTAGTTAAATGACCTCTTCTTGTTCTGTTAATCACCCTTTAATTCAAATCAGGTGTGTTGGAGCAGAGGAACAAGTAAAACCTGCAGGATGGTGGCCCTGAGGACCAGGACTGGACCCCCCTGCAGTAGATGGACTGGTATATTACTTATTCTCCAAAATCTCAGATATAACAGATTCTGTTGCCCCTGTTAAAGTGAAAATTATATCTGGCAGAAAGAAACACCTCACTTGTGAGAAATGAGAAAACCCTGTGTCGAAGGGCTGAACGTAAATGGCGTAAAACTTCACGTTTACTATGAAATCTACAAAAAAAGGCTGCAAAGTTATCACTCTTCACTAAAACATGCAAGGGAAACTTTTTTTCGGAAATCATAAACAAAAACATGAACAACGCTCGTGCTCTGTTTGCCACAGTTGACAGGTTGACAAACCCTTCTGGGATTTTTCCACCTGAACTCCATCCTACCAGGGCCCGCAATGAGTTCGCCAACTTCTTCACAGAGAAAATTACAAAAATTAGAAGGTTAATCTGCTCATCCACAGCAAACCCAATCCCGATGCCACACGTAATGCCAAACATATCAAATGCAGAGAAAATGGCTGTACTTCCCCAACTCAGCCATAAAAACTTTTCAACTTCATATATTTATTATATTAATAAATGGTTCTGCTCAACTTTTTAATGATTGCCAAACCTTATTAGCTAATAACTTTTAATCTGAGTAAGCAGACAGCGAGTATTCCATCCCTGCTTGTGGACATATCAGACTACTTACACATCTTTCTTCGTAGAAAGCATATGAAGAGATGAGGAAAGCAGGCCAGCATCTTGGTACACATTAGGACTCACCTGATAGCTGCATTGCCATGGACATTTTGTCTTCAGTTTGGGTACCAGTCCACATCCAGATGACCCTGTTGGATCTTCGAACCCACCGGTACAGAATTCACCTGTTTGGTGTCGAGTGAGGTCCTACATTCAACATCTCTGGTCCCAACTGTCTCCTAAATAGTTTTGGAACTGAACTCCTCTTCCTCAGTGCTTTGTGCTGTGGTCCACCTAAATGCGTAAAGGATTTTATAAAATTAATTTGCTGACTTGCTGAGGACTTGTACGATAAGTCAATCATTGGTGATTTTATCATACATGTGTGCTGTGAGTCTGGACCACTAATTAAAGACTTATTAATTGTTTTAATTTCACTCAGTGGATGCAGGATTCTACTCGTATAAAAAGACATACACTGGATCTGGTTGTGTCTTTTGGTCTGGACGTCTGTATTACTGAGATCAAAGATTGTGGGATATCTGATCATTTTTCTGTCATGTTTAATATTGTGGTTTGTAATGCAGGGTTGAACAGTGAATGACCGGTGTGGCATTTGTGCACGATGAATTCATTGACAGTTGGTCTATTTTCCTCCGCGTTCACCAGCTCTGCTGTTAATCGTGCCAATTCCTGTACTGATCTCAGTAGTGAAGAGCTGGAGAGAAGGTGGAAGAAGAACAAATCCATGTGTCTTTAAGAATCCTACATGAGAAATTGTAGACATTTTTTGTTGAAAGATTTTCTGCGTCTGTGTTTTCTCATCTGACGCCAACACAACAAATCTCTTCTATCACTTAAAGAAGAACCACGAAAAAGAATATTTAACAATCCAAAAAGTGCAAACAAACAAGTTGTAAAAGAGCCGGGAAAGTTGTGAAAAGTGAAACTATAGCCGGCCGAAGATAATGGAGTCTGTTGTCATTTGATACTGTTACGTCTAACAGGTACATATATGTTGCTGCACTAAAATGCAGCAGATCTCATTTGTGAAAGTTCAGTTAAATGTCACTTCGAAATAAAGCTTGAAAAAGGTAAGAAATTAGATTATTTTTTCATATTTTTCAGAGAATAACTGACAACGTACGTAATTGGGGTATATCGTGATATATATTGTTATCGTGATATAAAATTATCCATATCAGGATATAGGATTTTATTATATCACCCAGCACTAGTATTAAGAGGTGAATTTATTCAGGTAGGACACTATTGAAGGCCTAGCTGTGAAGTGCACGGCCCACCATGGTGATAAATGTAGCACAGTACCACCAGTGTGAAAACACAAGAAAAAATTAACTTCCTCAAATGTGTGGAGTGGTACCCTGTGGTCCAAATACACCAACTGAGTCACCTTCAAATGGCACATTTCAAATAAAAGAGTAACCACACTGGAGTTGAGAAAAATGTTGACATCTTTGTTTTGTCAACTTTAACAGTTATTGAGCAGATATGCTACAGTTGGTGTTTTATTAATCACAGAACAGCTACCACCAGCAAGCCTGATTCCTTATAGGCCTTACAAGAAAATCTCTTTTTGACATTCGAAACAATCTCCAATTAAGTTTGAATCCCATTACTTGTCAAGCTTCCAAAAGCTTAAAGAGTAATAATTCTGCAATTGAAAGTGAAAGTTTGAGTGTTTTGGAAAAGTGGGGACACAAACATTGAAAACGATACATCATTTTATAGAGAAAGGTATTTAGAAACATGTGTATATGCAAAGTGTTTCCTCAATGCCTTTGTGTTTTAATCATGCACATATGGTCTCAACCTGAAGAACCTAAATGCTAAAAACTCTCTTTAAAAAGTCTCTATTATTGTCCTTCTGTGGACCAGTCAGTAGTCTCAGAAGAACAGAAAGGCAGGGCCGCTTGTGCTCCTTTTATCAAATCCCTGAGCAAAGTCAGTGTACATTCAGAACAAATTGGCCGAGGCGTAGGCACAAGAACAACAGGAAGTGGGAGACAGGAAACCTTGACACCCTCCTCTCTGTGAGCCTCCTCTGTCCCAGGTGACAAAAAGAAGAATGGGAGCTGCAGTTTTAGTGTCAGTAAGGAGCTGAGTGCAGAAGACCTCAAAAGGTATAAAGGGCTTACAGTTGAAGGTCATTCCCGGGGCCGATATGGACTATAGTATCTTGGATAAAGTGGTGTGTACTGGCTGGAGTGGCTGTAGGAGGTGGATGTGCCAGAATTGAGGTAGGAGCTAGAGGGGGTAAAAGTGGGGGAGGAGCTGTAGAAGCCAGAAGAGTAGGTGTGGGAGAGGGAGGGGGAGTAAGGGGAGGACGAGGGAGTAGTGTAGAGGACTGAAGAGTGGGTCATGCTGGACAACGGCCGAGTTCGGGCTGAGGAGTTCCAAGTAGAGCGCCTGAGCCCCAGAACAGGGGAGCGATAAGGGGAGCAGGGGGCAGATCCTGGTTGCGTGGATCTGGTGGTAGATGGAGGGAAGGCATGAGAGTCTGAGGTGTAGAGCCTGGAGAGGGCTGAGCTACGGGGCAGCGTGGGGGACATGTTGACGCCGAAACTGTGTGAGTCAGCTAGAAATGTCCGTACCCCCATGGTCCACTTGGAATGACCCAGCCTCAGAGGAGTAGAAGGTGGGCTCCACTTTGGGGGAGAGGAGGGGGCCTCCAGAGAGGGAGGACTCTCTGTTGCAGTAGATGATGTGCTAAGAGGGAGGTTGTGTGATGTAGGAGAGTTGAGAGCTGCTGCGCTGACCACCGACGGGCTGGAGGGGGCACAAGGATCAACAAAAAGTACTGATGTAGGACTAGTGAGGCCGGTGCCAGGAAGACAGCTAGCTGAAGTGGAGCCTTGTGGAGTACCAGAGGACGAAGCCAAGGCGGAGGTACTAACTTTGGGGGTACTGGTCTTCCCACGGCTCAACCGGCCCCCTCGGGCATGACGGGTCTGCTCTTGATCAAAAGCCAAATCTTCCAGGCGCTGGGTGAGGGCCAGTTTCTGTTGGATGGCCATACGCAGGAGAGAGTTTAGCGTCTTCTTCTCATCCTCAGCTGCAGCCAGCTGCCTCTGCATCTCATCCAGCTGGGTCACATACTCATCACACCTGGAGAGAGGAGAGCTTTAAGTAACGGAGAAGGACTATCATCACGCAGACCTAAGGAACCAGCATGTCAAACAGTTTGAGAGGGAAGATTTAAATAATACTAATGATCAGATGATTTTATTCTCCAGAGTAGAAGACATATTTTGATGTATGA
This sequence comes from Kryptolebias marmoratus, assembly GCF_001649575.2. Classification (NCBI taxonomy): domain Eukaryota; kingdom Metazoa; phylum Chordata; class Actinopteri; order Cyprinodontiformes; family Rivulidae; genus Kryptolebias; species Kryptolebias marmoratus. The sequence continues at coordinate 33,739,275 of NC_051430.1, forward strand.
GGTTTTAAAAAAGCCTTCACTCTTATTTGAAACCAGATGTTTACAAACACAGTATAATTTTTTTAAAGTCACACTAAATCTTCCCTGTTTTAGGTCAGTTACGATACACCAAATTATTCATATTTGAGATTTTTTTATTATTTTATTCATTGTCAGAAGTTATCATTGCCTTTAAACTTGCCCACAATTTGGTTTATGGGATTGAGATCAGGGCTTCATCAGGGTTTCTCACCCAATCATTTCTCACTCATTGCTTTTTAATGTCAATTTAATACCATGTTTTAACATTTTTAATCCCATCGATGGTGAAGGCATCAACTGCACAAGTTTTTATGCAATCACCATTGAATGCATTTCATTTACCCATTTGCGCCCAAGCTTTAACTTCCTGGTTTATGTCATGAGATGTTGCTTCAATTTACACATTATTATGTGTAAATATTGAAGCAACATTCAGGGTTTCCCCCAGTGTATTATAGGCCTGCTGGGTTTCCCCCAGTGTATTATAGGCCTGGCAGGTTGGCTCCGCTTGTTTATTGTAAACTACATCATTTTTTTATACACATTCTTGGCTTGCTTTACGTTTCTTTTACAGTTCCTACATCAAGATGTGGACATAGTGATCTTAGATTACAAAGAATATCCCAAATTACTATTATTCCCATTATTATTATAAGGTTTTCTTTTGGCTGCTCAGGGGTCATCGGAGTGAGCGAACCTGCATGGAACATGGGCTCTAACCTGCAGATGCAGGATTACAAGACTGCAGCAGTCATATTATTTATTATAAACATAGGAATAGTTGTTATTTGGCCAAAGAAAGGGGAGATTGCAGGGAACTTTCCTTATTAATCTAAAACCTATTTCACATTTATTTTTTCACTGACCTCGTGGCGAACATGGCTCGCAGAGAGGAGAAGGTAGCAGCGTCTTCCTTCAGGGCCTTCAGCTCATTTCTCAGCTTCATCATGGTGTCGGTGACCATGGATTTCTCCGCCTCGTACTTACTCTTCAGGTTGGTCAGCGCCACCTCTGCTGTCTGAATGAACACACACATAAAAACATTAACCTAAATAGATATATTAGATCAGTTATGTGTAATAAAATACAAATCAATTTCAGAACAAGTTGTGTAAAAAGTAAATAAAAACACAATGCGATGATTTGCAAATCTCATAAACCGATATTTTATTCACAATGCTATATAGTAAACATGCTACAGAACTGTACAATTCTGGAAGAGAGGGGTGGGGCTTTTAAATTTGATAGCAGCAACTTCCCTAAAAAAACAGGACCATGTTTCCCACTGTGAAGCATCCCCCTTCTTTTAACAACAGTCTGTAAACGTCTAAGAACTGATGGGAGCAGCTGTTGGAGTTTTGTCCCCATTCTTGTCTGATGGAGGATTCTAACTGGTCATCAGTCCACGGAGGTTACGTTTTCTGTTTGTTTACAAGATTCCTCAAAAAGTTATCAAAGAATTATTGCATTTTAACAAGAGATGACCTGAGATGTCAGTGAATCTCATGTTGTAACTAATTAGTTTATGTCTACTTGTAGAGTTCCACTATTAGATTTGAAATGATAATGTTTTATAACCATGTCCCTCTCAGTCTACTCAACCATTATCAGTCAAGGAAGATGGCTGCCATTCTTATTATGGCAACATTGTCTTCATAACATGACCTTTTTTATACTTGATTGGTCAGTTTTGTTCATGGACTTTTCTTTTCTTTTCATGGACTTCTTTGCAAACACACACACACACACAAATGCATCACACCGCCTCCTACCGTATGGAAACACAAACACACACATTCTCATACTCATACTCTGCTGTCGCATCTCTCTCACTCCCCCCCTCCTCCTTCCCTCTTTCTCTATCTTAGTAATTACTACATCGGCTGTTTTAGTGGCCCACTGGTACCATTTAGAAATTCGGTACTGTTTAGTTTAGCTTTCTCTTCCTGTACACTTAGTTTAGTTCTGTACATTTAGTCATGCTTAGATCT
>NC_051430.1:33742286-33749232 GCF_001649575.2 Kryptolebias marmoratus
CCCCCCCCCCCCCCGTTACAAAAAATCTGTCTTCTTTATCGCTGTAATATTCTCTGACATTTTAAAGTCTGCAGCTACATCCTGAAACTCAAACATACTTTCTTATTTAAGGTCTAATGATAATTTAAGATACATATTTTTGTCATAATCTCAGCTGAGATAAAGAGCCAGACTCTTATTTTGAAAAGTATGCAATATCTTAATTTTGAAATCCAGGTGAAATCCTTTCCTGTTTGCCCATTAAGATTCTTTTTTAAAAACTTGAAATTATAGACGCCCATTTCTATGGGGTTCCATTAGTGCCAAAAATATGTTTATGTGTCTGTGTAAGGCGTGTATGTAGCATGCTGTGTATATGTTAGGTGATTTGTTAGGTGTATATGTATTGTAACATGCCTATATACTGCGTTGTGTCTATGTTCCACATTTATCATTATGTCACTTAACATATCACAGGCAGCAGTGAAAAAAACCTGATCCATCAGGCTGCTGGATAATTTAGATTAGCTCTGACTTCNTAGTAATATCATGTTTTAGTATAGTTATCCTGTACCTTTGTTAGCATTGTCATGTTTTAGCTTAGTTATCTTGTCATGTTCTGTAACTCTGTCTGTAATTTTGTTCATTATCATGTTCTGTAACTCTGTCTGTAATTTTGTTCTTGTGTTGTAAAGCACTTTGAGTCGCCTCGTGCTGAAAAGTGCTACATAAATAAATGTACCTACCTACCTACCTACCTACCTCTACTCATGACAAATGCATGTCTATCTTCTCACCTGTTTGTTGGCCTTGAGGACCAGTCTAAGGGTAGCGATTTGCTCTCTCTTGGTGCTGAGTAAAGACTTGAGCTTTAAGATCTCTTCCATGCAGCTCTCTTTATCCTTGTCCAAAAGAGGGGCCAATTCCCTGGCTGCAGCCCTCTGTCTGGAGAGCTGTAAGGACCTGTCTACTGCCCGTTGGAGGTGCTTCACCTAAAAGACATGAGGGGAGAATAAGAGGTTACATCATACAAACGGGACTAAGAAAAAAAGAACAGGGAAATGAAGATATAAAACAATTGGAAGGGCAGAAAAACAAAACTAGTTGTTTAGGTTGTTTATTAAAGAGTAGCAACTGAAACTGAGTAGGGTTAAGGTTAGGGGATTAGTGGTTCGAGGGTTTGGGTAAGTAGACAGCAGAGGATGTTCCACTGACCCCGTCCCAACATGACTGGTGGATTCTACCTGGTCTCTAATGATGGCATTGAGGTTGTAGATATTCATGGGCTCCTTGCGCAGCTCACCCAGAGGCTCCAGGGCCGGTGACGATGAAGATGATGAAGATGACGAGGCACTGATGCTGGGGGAACAGGTAGGGGGTGTGCATGGGGGCACACTTTGCTCACATATTGCCTGAAGGCCCTCCCTGTCCACCTCCTTTTCATCTCTTCTGCCCTCCTGAGGCAGAGATTCTTTGGATGGAGACGCAGAGGGGCTCCGTGACTCCCCAGGAGTGGAGGTCGTTGAAGTGACTGCAGCCAGCCGCCTGGATAGGCGCGGTGTAAGGAGAACTTTGCTGTTGTCTGACGACATGGCTTTGAGACTGGCACTGAGGCCCCTAAGCCCTCTGCCTTGTCTAGAAGAAAAGATAAAAATTTAAATCAAAATCTCCCTGAGCTTTCCTTTTTCTATTCTTCTGGTAAAGTCCAGAACACACAAGGACAGATAGTCTAGATACTTTACTGATCTTGAGGGAAATATTTTAATCTCCACCTATTCCGCCATCTGTCAGGCATCCTTTAACTTAGGACTGAAAGTTTGTTTTTGGATTGTTGGGGGTATGATCAAGAAACATGCACAATGAGCCACAACTTTATGACTACTCACGCTGATCATCTTGTAACAACAAAGCATGTTGATGTGAAGAATATTTATTGGTGAAGAGTCAGTTTACTGTTGACTTTGTTAGATGCAAAACAAAGTTTAATCAAAGTGTCAGACCAAGTGTCTCCCTGTAAACTCTGGAGAGCACCTAAAACACTGGTCTAAGGAGTAATCGTGCATGAACCTGACACAAAAGCACATTTGATGTACCACAATGACTCCAAACCTTTGGTTAGAAGCCACTCTCCCTCTGTACAACCAGAGGAGTGTGTTCAGTGACAGACTACTCCTTTTCCAACTGCAGGACTAACAGAATAAAAAGCCTTTTTGTCCCTCATGCCATCAGACTGTACAACTCCCCACCGGGGGAAGGACAGAGGACCACCACCACCCTGACAGGTTATACAATATTATTTATATTATATATGTATATCATACTATTTAGCATTTTTATATTTGCTAACTGTTACTTCTGACTCTGTGTGCTGCTAGTGTTCCTTTTTTATCACCTGTGAATTTTAATTTTCAAGGAGTCTTCCCAAGGCATCAATAAAGATCTGTAGATAGATAGACAGACAGACAGACAGACAGACAGACAGACAGACAGACAGACAGACAGACAGACAGACAGACAGACAGACAGACAGATAGATAGATAGATAGATAGATAGATAGATAGATAGATAGATAGATAGATAGATAGATAGATAGATAGATAGATAGATAGATAGATAGATAGATAGATAGATAGAGTGGACAGTTGAGAAAACTCCTGATAAAGACATAATTGGAACCCAGCCAAGAAGAGTTAAAAAATAAAAAAGATGGCCGATCTCGACATAAACAAAGGAATCGTCTGCACAAAGAAAAAGGGTACTTTGATTGCTTTGTCACAGTGAATCATCCTCCTCCATCTAACTCTGTCTTCTGGGTCCTCTGTCCTCACCCCAACTACCTCCATGTCCTCTCTAACTGCATCCATTTGTCTCCTCTTTGTCTTTTTCCTGGTAGCTGCATGTCCAAGATCCTTCTACCAATATACCCACTGTCCCTCCTCTGCACTGTCCAAACCATCTCAGTCTGGCCTCTAACTTTATGTCCCAGTCCTTCAACCTGTGCTGTCCCTCTGATGACCTCATTCCTAATCCTGTCCATCCTTGTCCCTCCCAAGGAGAACCTCAACATCTTCAGCTCTGCCACTTCCAGTTCTGTCTCCTGTCTTTTTGTCCATCCCACTGTCTCCAAACCATACAACATGGCTGCTCTCACCACTGTCTTGTAAACCTTTCCTTTGACCTTTGCTGCCACACTTGTCACAAACCACTAATAAGATACTGTAACTAAGAAATGGGTAAAATATTATTTAATATACAATATAATTTTAATGTTATTTTATGTGCCATATGACAAATTATCAATACAGGGCACAAGTTACATTGTGTTGATATAATTTTTTTAATAACTTGTCTACAGGATCATCTATGTTTGCACTTGCTGTTTAACTTTAAACCTTACATATAAACCAACCACTGTGCATAAAAAAATATAATTTGATCAGCTAGACTAGACTTGCAACCCGTCCAGGATGTCCCCCTCATCGTGCACAAGGACTGCTGGAGATATGCACCAGCTCCACTGCAACTGTGCACGAAAAAGCAGGTAAGGAAAATGAATGGATGAAACTGGACTTCACTGCTGGCAAATTAACTCAGAGGCTACAAATCAAAAATAACATAAAGCAGTTTTTTATTTGAGCTTCAAGACTTTAATCCAGTAAATAATTTTAATAATGATTTAAATGAAACTATAATAGAGCCGTCGAGCTTCCTGTGAGGTCAGGAAATAGCTGCACAGTCTGGCTTTTTCTATGACCTTTTCAGGAAAATAGACCCACCTGTAGTAATCCAGCATGACACGGTTGGGTGTCTCATTATTGCACAAACAGACATGATGATAGAGCTGTGCAAGCTCCTCACTCAGGGTCACCAGCTCATCCTGAGCTGCATTCAAAGCCCCCTGACTCTCTCTGGCTGTCGACTGAGCTGCCTGCAGTTCCAACTCCAAGGTAGAAATCTGCGGGAAATGGAAAGGAAGTTTTACAAGGATAGTCTCATCATTACTGAAGAGATGAGCAGATTGTTGTCACTAGTTTGCACCTTATCATCCATGACATCAGTCATAGAGAACAGAGTATGGAGAAAAGGGTAGAAGTCTTCATTCAGGCCAAAGGAAAGATCTTTTTTTCATTGTTTTTCAGACTTTTAGGTGCTATAGACCATTCTTTAAATTACCATTTATTGTCGAGATTTTGTGGCTGAACAGGTTACGGCTGTTCTGGATAAAAGCAGCATGTTTGATTGTTTTCAGTCAGTCAAATTCTACTGAAACAGCTATTCTAAGAGTCTCCAGTGACATTTTGATTGAAGATTCCTCTGTTCTGCTCATGTTGGACTTGACTGCAGCTTTTGATACTATTGATCATCACATTTTGCTTGACAGGCTGGAAAACTGGGTAGGTGTATCAGGGTTGTTTTCTTCTTACCTGTCTGTGCATTAAATTGTATATCTCCTCTGAGCCACAAGAGATGTCTAAGCTATAGATCTTGCATAGTTATTTAGACTATTAAAAACTGGATGCCTACAATTAAATGAAAATAAATCTGAAAGCTTGTGCAAGGTGTAGCATGAAGAAGTACGCCTTTTTCATTTTACCAACTGTTCTCTCTGAAGTTGATTCTAACCTGAGTAAATCTTGATTTTTTTTGGGGACACATGTATAAAGCTGTGGACCTCTAATCAGTTATTCACAGATTGTTTACATGCTTGCCTAAGCCTTGTGGAAAAAAACATGATCAATTAGACGTTTATTATTATTTATGAACGTGATTTGAGTTTGCATGTTCTCCCTGTGCGCACGTGGGTTTACTCCGGTTTCTCCGGTTTCCTCCCACAGACCAAAAACATGCATGTAAGGTTAATTGATCACTCTAAGATTGTCCCGAGGTGTGAGTTTGTCTCGTTTGCAATCTGTCCTCTCGCACAGTGACTGCTGGGGTTAGGCACCAGCTCCCCGCGAACCGGAATGGAGAAGCGGGTAAAGAAAATGGATGGCCGGATGTTCAAATAAAAAATCCTGCTGCTGTAGCAGACAGACATAACTACACTATTACCTTCTCTTGTCCCTCTTGGCAGATCTTCTCCAAGCAGATGACCTGCCTCTCCACCTTCTGGAGCTGAGTGGATCGACCTGGTTTCTCCTCAGGTGTTCCCTCGTCCCGCTGAGCCAGCTTCTCTCTGAGGGCCTTTAGCTCCGCCTTCAGCTCCACCACCTCTGTCACAGCCACACGATACTTACACTGCAGGATCTCCAGACCAGGAGTCTGATAAGAAAAGACTTGACTTTTACTAAATGCCTCACTCTTCTCTTCACTTTCTGCTATGTCTTTGGCCTCCTCCTCCTCCTCCTCCTCCTCTTCCTCCTCCCTGTCCAGCTCCATCAGGGTTTCAGTGTTAGCTGGAGTATCGTGGGCCTCCCGGTTCCCCTTCAGGTGTAAGCAACGGAGAGCTGTTACTTTCTGGTTGAGCCGACGGGCCTTCTCGTGCTGCTCCGTCAAGGCTCCTTGTGTGTGTTGCAGTTGAGTCTGGGACTCCTGCAGGCTTGTGATCAGAGCTACTTTCTCACATTCAACCTGAAGAGGAAAGCAGCAGGAGCAATGAAAGCTACAGAACTACGACTGGATGATATTGTGTTTTATATTTCATGTTTACCTGTGTGTGCTTGTTTGTCTGACTCAGTGTTACCAACTCTTCTACGGAAAGTAACTATTGGCTGTCCTAAAAGTCGCTAAATGATGTCATTTCCTAAATTTGTACAGTTGGCTAGAGAAAAATTAATCTTGTGGCAGAGAAAAAAAAAAATTAGTAAAATATGTTTAGAAGTACAAATAAACTCTCTGTCACAATTCCAATCATCATCCAGACAAAAGTGACCCAAAAGAGACACTCAAAGTTATTTAATGCAGCGATTTATTTGAGATGTTTCCCTGTAAGCCACCTCCCACAGGGCCGACAGCAGCACCCACTGGTCATTGGAAACAATGATACTAGCTTTCTTGTCGGTCTCCAAAAAGTCTCCGATAACACCAGAAAAAGTCACTAGATTTGTCATTTGTCAGTAGAGGGGTCTGAAAACTTGTTAAATACAGCAACAAAGTCGTTAAGCTGGCAACACTGGTCTGACTGTTAGCAAAACATCACTATTAATAACTCAGTCAGTTTTAATAATATAAAGGTAAAATTTGGAAATATTTAGCTAGCAAACAAAACGTGTTTACTTTGGCAGTTAATGCCAAAGCTTTAGGCAGAGTTCTTGCACAATGAGTTTTTTGACAAACATTGGCACACACTGACACAGACAGGGGATAACAATTCAACAGAATATATTTAGATTTGGTGGATCAGTAATTATAAAATGACACTAAAAAACGTTTGGTAAATCTTGATCAGAAGGTTAAACTCACCGTCACCAGTTGCTGTTTGAGCTTCTGAATCTCTGTCATGTTTATCTCACTGAAGAGGTCGACTGTAGCTCCGCCCTGCGCCGTCTGACCCAGTCTGACACACTCTCCGTGAGGCCTGGGAACCAACCCCACAGCCACCCCTTCCACTGTCTCATACTGCTGGTGGCCATTGCACCTGGCAGGTAAAATAAAACACAGTATGATGAGATTCTTTTATCATCCTTTGCTTCCAACATGAAGAGTAAAGAATATTAGAATAATCACTTTACAGCCATCAGTGGGACATCCACATCCAATATTCACTTCCTGAGAGTTTCATTAAAACCAATCTAGTGGTTCATGAGATATTTTGCTAATAGACACACAAACAACAGGCAAAAACATTACTGCCCACTAGTACTGGGCGATGAAAAAATCCATATCGTGGGGACGATAGAAAAGTGTCTATCGTGATATATTTTCTTCTATCGTTTCTATCATAATTGTATCAATGATTCATGTAAATATTTCATAACGTAGGCTACGACGAATGTATTAGTGTTGTCACTTTGCATACATTCAGTT
>NC_051430.1:33749794-33754014 GCF_001649575.2 Kryptolebias marmoratus
TAATGGAGTCTGTTGTCATTTGATACTGTTACGTCTAACAGGTACATATATATTGCTGCACTAAAATGCAGCAGATCTCATTTGTGAAAGTTCAGTTAAATGTCACTTCGAAATAAAGCTTGAAAAAGGTAAGAAATTATTTTATTTTTTCATATTTTTCAGAAAATATATCACGATAGACACTTTTCTATCGTCCCCACGGTATGTATCGTTATATCGCCCAGCACTAGTAACAGTCATTTATTCAAATCGTGTTTGACTTCCTGTGTGTAACATTCACCTTGTTGGGTCTTCTGTATTAGGTGAAAGCAAAGAAGTCGGGGTAGCAGTGCCGCTGGGTGGGGCAGAGGTGAACATTAGATGAGCACTGCCAGTGTACGCCACATCACACATGCTGAGATGGTGGAGCAGCTCTATACGCAGGTGCTTCTTTTGCTCGCGCTCACTCTTCAGAGACTCTAGCGCCTCCTCCAGCTGGGCATCAGAGATGTCCTTCAGGCGCACCACATCCTGTAACTGGCTGTTGAGGAGCTCTGTCTCCTCCTCCAGGACCTTGATCTGATGCTTCAAGCCTTCGTACTCCACCTGAAGCAGAGTTGGAACAGACTCATCGACAGGATGTGTTATGCTGCACCATTTACAAGTCTCCAAAATGTCTGAAAACATTTGTGGGAGATTCTCAGACATGCATCTGTGCCACGTGTATTTTTAGCATGTTACAAAATGTGCACGACTTCAAATAATCACAGAGTTTTCGGGCTTTGAGAACCCGCCTTGGACCCTTCTCATTAGCTGTTCAAACTAGTTTCTGCAACTAAAAAGTTGGAGAAGACATTGTTGAGGCTATTGCAGGATATTCTTGAAGATTGTTGAGAGTGTTGCAGAATAGTCCTGTCACTACTTCAACTTCGAGTCCATTTGATCCGAAGGCCACGGGAGGATTAAGGCTTGAGACTATCACAGCACATTTTTACAGATATGGCAGGAAGTTCTTCAGGCTATCACATGGCTATCCTGATGATAAAACACACCATTTTTAGGCTATCACAGGACATTTTTAAGACTGTTGTTGGATGATCTTGAGACTATTGCACGAAAAATATTGAAACATATATAGAATTTTCTAATAGAGGACATTCTTGAAGTAATTGAAGGACATTCTTAACATTTATAGGACATTTATAATGTGATCACAGGACACTCTTGAGGCTGTTGCTTAATGTTCTTGAGATTATTGCAGAATGTTCTTAAGACTATCACAGTATATTCGTGAAAATATTCCAAGACATTTCTAATGCTATCACAGAAAATTCCTAAGGCTGGTCTGGGATACTCTCGAGGCTTTTGTAGGATATTCTTGAGACCGTCACAGAACTTTTTAGAGGCTATCGGAGGATATTCTTGAGACCATTGCAGTACTTTCTTGAGACTATCACAAGACATTCTTGAGGGTAGCCCAAGACGCTCCTTAGGCTAACGAAGGACATTTTTCATAAGCTCACAGAATGTTCTCGAGACTGTCACAGTACTATTTTGAGGCTGTCATATGGCTATGCACATCTCTGCACACAAAGCCATATGGCAAAACGACAAGATGCCAAAATACAGTTCTTGTACTCTTGAGATGACTGAAAAATGCCAGGAAAAACAATGAGATGGGTTTAGGTAGCTGAGATGACTATTTTGACAGTAAATTGGTCTCAAAATTTTTGGTTCAAAATTTAAGCACTCCGACTGTGAGCCTCTGAGACTCAAGTGAGGAAACTGAGAATCCTTGTGTACATTTCAAGATATCTCGGAGTCTCCCTCACATATTCTGTTTGCCATCTACTCACTAGCAGTCACACCCCGGTGAGATACTACCTTTAGGTAATCAGGAAAATATTTGACATTATTTTTCAAACGTAGCACTGATAAAAAAACAGTTTTCAGGAGAGTGCAAATTTTAGAGGTCATCTGGTTCAAAAAGTTAAAACTGTGTATACCTGGCTCTGTTTTAGTGTTGACACCAGTTTCTGCAAGGAGATGTTCTCCTCTTCCAGCTCTGTGTAATCCTGGAGAAGCCGCGATTCTCGAAACTTGTGCTCCCTCATCTCCTCTTGCATCCGGCTCCTCTGCAGGTCCATCATCTCATGACTCTGCTGAGACAGTGCAAAGACAAAGATGAAGCTGAATGCCATTTATGACACCGTAATGGGAGGAAGGACAAACTCCACTGTACCTCCCTGAGCTCCTGTAGTAGCATGCTCAGGTGCTCGTTGTGAGCCTGTGTGTTGGAGGCAATGGTCCGACTGTGCTTGAGCTCTGACTGGAGCTCCAGGAGGCGTCCCATGAAGTAGGCCTCCTTGGTGGCAGACTCTTGCAACAAGGTCTCCTCATTGGTTTCCCCATCTTCAGCAACCTTACGCTGAGTTGAGTAAGCCTGACCAAATGCATGAACAAAACAAGAGAGAAGAGAGTGATTACAGTCTTTTGTTTGACACATTTTATAACTGACAGTTCTGACTTTTCCATGTGATAGTAGCTTCATGATGTGTTCATTAGGAAGTCATTAGAAAAGCATTGAAGCAATGCACAGCACCATGCACTGCATTGCTTCCAGGTCCTATTACTTCCAGCCCAAATGGAAGAGTACACCCACACAAATTATGAATTAAAAATGAGCGGCTCACTCACCAGATGTGTGTCATTACTTTTAGTGGCATTTGGAGTTACCATGGTGACGTCATTTGCAAAAAAAAACCTAAACTCAATAGAAAACGATTACCGTTTCAATAAAATCTGTCCAGTGGTTTATTTTGCTAACAGACAGACACAACTGACTGCAATAGTTAAGGGCAAAATTTAAAAACAACTAGTTAGCGCTCAGAGTATTTGTTGAAAATGATGCTCAACTATACCCACTCCAAATGTTTGCACAAGATCTGTAAAACTGATTGAAATGTAGCCCTTTTTCTGTTTTATAAGTTGGCCATTGCAGCCATCTTGAATCGGCAGACACCAAAAGTTCATAATTTGTGGATGTACATCTAATAATTGTTTCCTGGTAGTTTCATTAAAATCTTTGCAATGGTTCAAAGGATATTTTGCTCACAGAAAGACGTTGACTCCAATATATCTATAATAATATATATAATTGACTGAATTATAGTGTTTTTTAAGTACAGTTTGCTGTGGTTTCCATCTTAAATGATAGACTTGAAATGAAAGTTAATCTCTGCAACCACTTCTCTGAACTAAAGGAGTTGTTATGCTTGAAATTCTTGCTAAAGGAGGTGGAAAGCTGATCAGCAATCAGTGTCCGATGACAACAAGCCATGGCTTCTCATTGGCTGTGTGATGTCACATAGCAGTAATCGAACGTCCCCACGGGTTCTGTTTTTAGCCTTCTCGGCTGTGCTTGATGCATTTGTTGCATTTCTTCATCACCACTTCACTTGTCACATACTTTCAGGAGGACATGTTGTCTGTGAGTTTTACTCTGGCCAAAGATCACCAAAGTTGTGCTTTAGACCAAACAACAGGAATACACAGTATGTCAGAACGAGTTCATCTAGTTTTTATCCCTTTGGTTTGATTACCGTTTTATGTAACCTTAACTTTGAGATATATGTATGCCATAAGCATTTATAGCTTTAGTGACAAAATTATCTCTGCTCAGAAATTACCTGGAGGTCAGACATCACAAGTGTTTTCAATCTTGTCATCTCAGTCTGCCTATTTAAAGGGTGAAAAGTAGTCCATGTGCTGTTTGGTAACATGGTTTGTGCCACACTGAAAATGGACCATAGAAAGCTAAGCGGAGTTTAGGGGGAAAAAGACTGACTGACATGTCAGGGTATCCCCCAGAAAAGAGGCTAAGCCCGGTGGTAGGCGGCCGTTCGCCGGCCGACTGTGATTTAGTAAAAAGAAATGATTAAAGTTAACAGGAAAGTTGAAAATATGGCTATTTATTATGTGATATTGTAAGATATTTGTGCCAAATATTTTTACAACTACAGTTTTACAAAAAGGCAGTTTTGAAATACTTGTTTAAACAAAAGGACAATTAAAATTAAAGCTGCGAGCAGCGTTGGACGGCCCTCGCAGCTTAGCGCCGCTTCGGCCTATTGCGACCGCGGGAACCCTGGCGACCGCCCTCTTCGCTCTGGCTCACTTCCCGCGCATTTCTCGCGCGCTACCCGCGCCCTCCACTAGGTGGCGCTCTGGGCAAACGTCCG
>NC_051430.1:33755819-33756673 GCF_001649575.2 Kryptolebias marmoratus
GACAACTTTCTGTGAAGTTTGGTGAGTTTTTGAATATGTTAAAGCCCCCAAATTTGCGATCTCGGGGGGAAAAGAATAAGAATAAGAATAAGAATTCCACGAAATACAATAGGCCTTCGCAGCGCTGTCGCTGCTCGGGCCTAATAAACACTAATTATTTGCACCTAATTTGAATCCTAATTTAAGTCACATTTACAAATAAATTAATATAAATGAAAAAGTGCAAACAAAGCACCAACACACGTCTCACATCCAGACCAACGAATAACAACAGAGAGATGCTTAAAAACAGACAGATGCTGTACTGTGCTTTTTGTGGCACAGGCTGCATGTTGGATCACTACATGGAACAACAAAACAAAACATATCTAATGCTGAATTTAATAGCATCATTTTACTGGTAAACAAGGATGAATTAGCACACATATTAATATTTTCACTAACTACAAAACATGCTTACCATGTTCGGTCTTGTAAAACCACCCGCTGAATTTCGGCTCAACTAACCATCTTTGATTAAACCCGCTCGATCGATGTTTATTGCTGTGGCTCCAGCAACGCCTCCAGCTACTGCTGGGCGATATGGAACAAATCCTACATCACGATATGAATAATTTTATATCACGATAACGATATATATCATGATATACCCCAATTACGTACGTTGTCAGTTATCCTCTGAAAAATATGAAAAAAAAATCTAATTTCTTACCTTTTTCAAGCTTTATTTCGAAGTGACATTTAACTGAACTTTCACAGATGAGATCTGCTGCATTTTAGTGCAGCAATATATATGTACCTGTTAGACGTAACAGTATCAAATGACAACAGACTCCATTATCTTCGGCCGGCTA
>NC_051430.1:33768829-33770319 GCF_001649575.2 Kryptolebias marmoratus
GAGACTAACTTTTTCTGCAGTCCTGTCGTCTCCTCTGAGACAGATTCTTTGATTGTTTCAGGAAAATGATGGATCTGTTCCATGTTTGTTAATCACAGCCTCTGGACGTCTCTGAAAGATCTTCTCTCCAACACTGATGATGTTTCTTGTTTTTGGTCATGGATATTTTTGTGCTGTTGTCTTGCTGACGACTATTGGTGTCAAAACATGTCAAACGAATCATTAATTAGTTTCTGTTTGGCAGTAATTTTATAGCTTTTTTTTCTCGTAAAATTGAAACAAAAACTAAACAATTTTTAAAAATTTTCTAAATCATTTTTGATCATAAAAGGAAAAATCTCTTGTTTGTCAAATGAAACAAACTGTTGAAATTTAACCAGAAAAATTAATTTAACAATTTTTACTCATTTTATCTGGATAAATTTTAGCCAATCTATTATAAATAAAATTACTGAACTGTAAGACAAATCACACCAAAATAAATTAGTTAAACTTCAAACATCTTTTAATGAGTTAAACAAATTGTTTAATTTTAACCATTTTTTGCATATTTGACATGCATAAATAATTACTTTTTTTTTTTTTGTACTTGAATTTGCTCACAGAATTGTTCAGAATATATATTTTTTTGTTTTAATCATCATCTCTACCTGGTGTTACTTCATCATGTTACCTAAATCCAGACTAATTAGTTTTAAACTAAAAGCTCTTTTTCAGGGAATAAACAAACATGATGAAATCATTTTGTTTCTGTGTCCTGACAGACTCTTTAACTGTGGACTCTCAGAGACTCACTGTGAAGTGTTGGCCTCAGCTCTGAAGTCCAACCCCTCCCATCTGACAGAACTGGACCTGAGCATCAATGACCTGCCGGACTCAGGAGTGAAGATTCTGTCTGCTGGACTGAAGAGTCCAAACTGTAGACTGGAGAAGCTAAAGTGATTTAAATTACTATTTGTTTTTCAATAAACTCAGTTTAAATAAGTTTTATCTTTTCAGTAAATTGAATTTTGGGATTTATCTGAAGATGAAACCAAAGATATTTCAATCTTTCCAACTGTCTGTGAAAAAAATCAAAACATTTATTTTACTGTTAGTAAAATATCTCATGAAACATCAAACTCGCCACAACTAATCAAAGTTGCCTGAACATAAAAAGCTATAACTCAGTAAATTTTATAGATATTGAGCTAAAAATTGGTGTAGTAGTAGCTGAGCATGTTTAACTTTGTCTCAACTCTAGAAACAAACAGACAGGTGATGCCAGAAGAACATTAAATGTCTCTTTTTAACTTCTACAAAGAAAATATTTTCCTTCCTTCCTCCTTTACCTCCTTCACCGTATGGACTGAAATCAGAGCAGTTTTTCTCCACACTGCTAGTCTGCGCTGCGTACGTCAGACGAGCTCCGGTCGGCTCCGCCTGAGCTCCAGTTTCAAACTGTCATGGAGGATAAAGCAGAGTCCGCAGCTGCGACAGTCGACATGAAA
>NC_051430.1:33771891-33777219 GCF_001649575.2 Kryptolebias marmoratus
GAATGAATCTCTGAGAGGAGAACAGGGACTGGTTTCAGGATCACACAGAAAGACAAGAAAAGAAGGAAAGACCCAGCATTACTTGAAGGAATGCATATCACTCACCAAAATAACATCTAATGTGATCATGTGATATCTCACATCATCTGTTAGTCCTTGGAGGATGTGTTGGGAATGACTGTCAGCTACTACCACACCAGATTTTAGATCAAGATCTGTAAAATTCACTCAAGTAGAGGCATTATTGTGTAGCCTAAATTTGGTTAGCTGTGGCAGCCATCTTGAACTGTGTTGTCTCCAAAAGTTAATCAGTTGTAGATGTACATCTAAAATTTGTTTATGTACAGTTTCATTAAAATCCATCCAGTGGTTTTTGAAATATTTCGCTAACAGACAAGCAGGGTTGACTCCCAAGTTACTGACAGAGTTTGAACCAAAGATGTTGCTGAATGTGTTGTGATTGAAGTCTGTGTTGGGGTCTCTGAAAGACTCATTGATCTCTTCTGTTACTTCTTCTTCTCTCTACAGCTGGAGGTGATGACCTTTGTGAAGGAGCCACTGAAGATGATGGTGTGTTTCTGGGAGAAGATGAGCTGTGTCCTGATGATCCACAGAGGCTTGTATGCAGAGAGACTCTGGCTGGACTGTTTCACTCACACCTAGGGACAATTTTAGACATGCATGTTTTTAGTCTGTGGGAGGAAACCGGAGTACCTGGAGTAAACCCACGTGTGCACAGGGAGAACATGCAAATTCCACCCAGAAAGGCCCCAGGTCGGGAAGCGAACCTGCAACCTTCTTGCTGGAAGGTTGCAGGTTCTAATCTTAAAATATTACCAGTAAACATAAAAGTAAAATGTATCTTTTTGTCCTAAATATCTGATGGTTTTGTGGCCTCAACAGGAAACTTGAATCCACGACTTCAGCTTCACATCTTCAGGAAACATTCTCTGGCGTTGCTCCAGATTTGGATTCCCTGAACGAAAGAAAAAAACAAAAGATAAAACAAAAAACAGAATTGAGTTATTTTTTTAAAAGTTTTCTGAATCCCAAATTTTAAGATTAAACAATTTTTTCATCTAAAAAGTGTTGGACTCTTTCACAATTTTAGAGTCATCAATTAACCCGACATTTTTGGTCTGTGGCAGGAAACTGGAGTAAATCCATGTGAGCTCAGGGATACAAACAAAAACACCGGTAAAGAAAACCCAGATTTGTTTGATCACACATGTTAACAAATCCCAGGATATTCTGTCTTTTACAGTGGATTTAATTTGCCTTGAAGTCAAACGGCCCTATAAGCAGCAGATCTGTACCTTCTTGCACATGCTGATCTGCATGTGGGCGTAGTTGATGAGTGCTTCTTGGAGATCTTTGTCTTTTTGGTCTTTAAAGCGCAGGACGTCAGCCCATGCCCTTTCAACATACTCTCTGTGGAAACACGCGGAGCAGAGCGTGAGCGTGGATGAAAACAGTCTGTTTACAGCTGCTTGCACGCACTGTCAGCAACTCACTCGCACTCAGCTGTTTTGTCTTTCACAGCTTCCTCTCCTTCTGCTATCAGCTCCTCCAGGAGGTTCAACCTGGCCTCCCTCTGCTCCGGGGCTTCTTGCCCAAAGAGTTTATTGGTCATACCTTTGAAGGAGAACGTGCGCACTATCTAAGGAAGACGAGGAAATGAGTTCTGCACAAGGCCTCGATTCTCCTCTAAAATATTGACATTCACAACATTTTCAATGCATCTTCCTTCTTCTTTTCCTCACTAAGCTCCATCACAGTCACTCATTTGGTTTCTGACATATTTACTGCATTTGCTCATGCTGTAACACCGGAGGTAGATGCTACAAACATGTACAGATGCTGCACATGTTCTGAGCAGAGCTAAAGGAATGAAACTGACTACCAGCCCTTCAACAGATTGCACATAGACTTAACAAACAAAAAGTGAAGGAACACAGGAATAATATTAGTTATAGTACCCCTGTAGCCAGCTCCTCACGTTGCTGCTTCTTTGAGACGAGGTCCTGGGAGGCCATCTCAAGCTCAAACTGGGTCAGCTCATGTTTTCTGCACACGGCCCTACAAAGGCAGCAGGTACAGGTGAGAACGAACACCTGCCTCCGATTGTTCTAACACAACATCCTTAGACACACAAGTCAACTGAAGAAGCTGTTATACAATGGCATTATAACCAAACACTGAATAATACTATATAGGGGTGTAACAAGACACTAAATTTGCCAGACTAGTGAAAACTTCAAAGATCAAATATATGTTGGGAACGACGAGCTCTTGTGTCAGCGTCTTTTCCTGGCAGGACTGACAGATTACTACAACGCTGGGCCATTTATGTCAGCGGTGTGCAATCCTGGTCGCTGTGGGTCACTATCCTGCATGTGATCGAGGTTTCTCTGCGCCCAGCACACCTGATTTCAATCAGCCGGTGACATGAAGAGGTACTTCAACAATTGAATCAGGTGTGTTGGAGCAGGGAAACAAGTATAACATGTGAGATGGTGGCCCTGGAGGAGCAGGATTGCATACCCCTAATTTACATCTGACGGAGAAAGGAGTCAACTATTGCACACAGCAGACGTCGGATGTTTGCACAGCCTGTTTCACACCATTTTGCACTCGGAAGCAGAGGTCAGGATGGCTGAGTGGTCTAAGGCGCTGTGTTCAGGTTGCAGTCTCCTCTGGAGGCGTGGGTTCGAATCCTACTTCTGACATTTGTGCAAAGGAAGTGACTCTTCTACATCAACAAGAATGCAAGTTCTTCTTCTGTGCTGGAGGTGTTTGTATAAGAACACTTTCTGCCCCTTTTGGAATGCAGACATGTTTCTTCAGTCCTCTATAAACTATCTGTTGCAAAGAGTTAAAGGAAAGTAAACGCTGCACAAGTTACAACTGATGCTGGCTGTGCAACCATCCGTCCTCCCTGCTTTTTCCTGCAGGCTTGTGGGCGTGTGGTGCCTGTCTCCGTGGGTCGTTGTGTCAAAGGCGGGGCACTCCCCGAACAGTTCGCAGGTACGTGACAAAAACCATGAAACCAAAAGTAATTGTTATAATCGGCTGCACTGGTAAGCTAAAACTACCGAGTAAATGTCTGTAAACGGATGGCATCACGAATCTGTCCTAACTGACACACATTTTTAAAGAAACAAACAAATGAACTTGTTAGCTGAATAAGCGGCTGTGGCCTTTACTATCATGAACTCGATTTATTTCCACAAACAACAACGTTTTCAAGATGAGCTACGACCTGAAATGCAAGTCTTACCTCAGAGCTTCAGCATAGAACAGATACTCTTTCAGCTGATCTGCATAATGTTCCTCTTCTTCCAGGATATCGTCTATTGAGGCAGCATATCTACACCAAAAAGAGTCTTTGATGAATCAATCAGTTTGATCAGTTGATAACAAATAGAAGGAAACGCGACAAGGCGGCAGTTTCTTACGCATCCATGTGATGACCAGCGCTCTGCAGTCCGTCTCCCATCTCTTTCTCTATGGCACTCCACTCACTGCAGGGAACACATGCATTTGCAATTAAGCAGGACAAATAATCCACACACACACACACACACACACACAAACACACTAGTATATTTAAGAGCATAGTATAGTCCAACCTGAAGACTCTTCCGTAGTTCCCATGGACCTTGTAAACAGCATACAGTCTGTCAGCAACCCTCTATAGGAGACAGAAACAGGAAGTGAGTGTAGCTCAGGGAGTTTTTATCAGCACACGTCTTATTTTGAAAGGTTCCCGGGCTTCTGTCTTTGTTTGACAGGATAGAATCAAAACATCTATGATAAAAATGGAAACAAACATAGCTGCAGTACCGGGAAAACGTCCCCTTATGTCTTTCTAGTTTACAGCAAAAACGGCTTTTGAACCGTTTCTCCAAATCCTTTTCTAATAAAATGTCATTTTGTCAGGATTTTATTCTTCAGAGTGGATTACCGGGACACAGTCGGGGGAGTTTCTCCTCAGTTTAATGTTTGTTCTGATTGTTTTAGAGCTGAGTGGACCTGCTGTGGTCACCATATGTGTTAATTACTGAACAGTTTGGGCAGCATTATGTTGCTGCACATGAAGCAACAATCATGTTTTTGTTTGCGTGTTGGACTGGACAAGACACAGTTTGCAGAAAGGATTTGTTTGCATTTCTTTTAAAGGTGCAGGATGAGCCTGACCTCTCTAAGAGCAGCCAAATCCCCCCCAAAATTGTTATTTGTTGGTTTAATATTTAAATCATAAAACAGGGCTCCACAGAGGAGGAACTTACAGTTCGTGCTCGGAGAAGCTGGGATGTGTGAGACTGAAGCTCGTCACTGTAGTGCTTCGTCTCCATTAGGGGTCTAAGTTGTAAAAAATAAACATAAAACATCAGGCATTGGCTGGAATATTAAAATTATGTCTTCATTTTCATTATCAATTTACAAAATGATGTCCAGCTTCCATAGTTCTCACCTGTAGCTCGTAACTACTGATGAATTATTGCCATTTTTTAGTGTTTTTTGACAACATTTTAAATCAAACTGAAGCTTTCTCTGATTCAGCATCAACTTACTTATTTGGACTTCTCACCCTGAAGGTGGCATTAAGAGCTCGGAGCCTGGAATCAGCCTGCAAAGGGAACAATCAAGCATGTTTAAGCAGAATATACGCTGCTGAATACAGAAAGGGGACGTCCACAAACACTCAGTACCTTGGCCTGAAACTCTGTCTCGTACACCATTTCCTTCCAGCCGTGCTCCTGCCAGACAGAGGAAAATGTTTACACGTCAACAGGCTGCTCTTCAGTTAAAATAAATGTTTTCCTCTAGCAAAGGTTCCAGAATACAACATGAATTCTGTTTTAGTCACAGCTCTGCTAGTTTTCTGTTCCCTCCATGATGTAAGTCCTTCTCCAAAGAAAGACGAGGAAACCGTGGGCCAGACATGGAAACGACTGGAAATGTGCGCCACCTGGAATGAGTGATCATAAATACCAGAAAGGCTGCGTGGAGCATTAACCTTGACTCCCATTTGAGTCCACAGACTCTTTTTTCAGACCGGACCAGGTCAGGAAAGACCCGGACGAAGATCTATCCGTTCATAAATACACACCAGTGGCGGCTGGTGGAGTTTTCTCCAGGGGGGGCTATAAATCCAAAATAAACATACAGAAACCTTTGGTATATGTCTATTATGTGATACCTTAGTATATGTTTTGGTCCAAAACATATACTAAGGTATCACACCAGTGTATTTACATGAATTAAAACAACAAAAGCAACATTATAATGTACATATAAATGCATAAGTGCTTCCTGAACACC